>NW_021146779.1:0-19551 GCF_002837175.3 Physeter macrocephalus
CGGAGAGATCGGTGCGTCCCTTTACCCTAAACCTGCCGGACTTGCGCCCTCGGCGCAACAGGTCTGGCGCGGGACGGCCCAGCAGCGCCACCCAGCGTCGCGCCCAGCGTCCTGCGTCTCTGCCCGCTCGAAGCTCCGCGCCAGCGAGCGTGCGCCCCCGGGCGTGTCCACCCGCCAGCCTGCCTGCCCTCGTGGTTGGGACGCTCTGGGCCTGGAGGCCTCCCCCAAACCGGTCCTCCCACCCCAAGGCCACAGAGCTGGGGCTGGGTCTCCACTGAGGGATACGAGGTGGAACATTGCCAGTCACCACCAGTTGCCAGTCACCAGTTTACCCGCTTTTTAAATCTCCCACTGCCTCTGTCTTTTCATCAGTAAAAATAGCATAAAATCTCTACCCTGCCTTTCCTCCAGGGCTGTCTTGTGGGAGTAAATGAGGAAATTAATGCGGAAGTTATAAACAAAAGGTGTACTATACATATGTGTAAATATTTTGTGTAAATATCTAGCATTACATATACATTTCTAAGTATGATATACTATTTCATTTGTAGCACATGGCATGTAACACATGTTGAGCGATTATAATTCCGCAGGCTCCGTGCTCAGCCCTTCACAAGCATTTCATCTTGTCCTCCTCTACCTTGCGTACTCCTATACATCTAGCAGAGTGCTTGACTCCTCTTAACTTTATGAGGGAGCTGCTGCAACTATCCCCAGTTTACAGATGGGGAAACTGAGGTGCACAGTGGTAAAGCCACTCTACCAAGTCATGACAGCTGGTAGCTGGTCGCACTGGCATTTGAACCCACATGGTCTGTACTCCTAACAACTTCATGGTATGTATCCACAATGTTTCTTTAAGACTGATGGGAAGTGTGCTTGGTCGGGAGTGGGCTTCACAGAGGAGGGGTGCCCACTGGGATAGGTGCTCCTTGGGGGGACTTGAGGGAGGTGGAGGAGTTTGCTAGGTGTTCCCATGAGGAATAACTAAGCTTTTTGAGACTGTGCCAGGCAGGGCCTTAAACCTTTTAAAACCTTTTACAACAAATTCAATCTTTTAATTCTCTGATATGCTTGAGGTGGGCACTATTACTGTCTCACTCTTCTAATGAGAAAAAAAGGGGGCCCAAAGCAGTGAAGTTGCCCAGGGGCTATATATACAGCGTCGAGGAGCTGGAATTCAAACCTAGACCCCTTAAACGGAAATCCTTCCCTAGCCACTGCCCCACGTGGCTGCATAGTGCCGGATATTGGGGGGAGGGGGATGAAATCCTTAGGATTAGTTTGGTACCTTAATCCGTAAAGACTTAAAACTCTCTCAGAATACCAAGCACCCCTCCTCCAATGAAGGGGGTTATTTTAAATGGGGATAATAGAACCTACCTCTGGGATTATCCAGTACTTTCATGTATGTCAAGCACCGGCATGCAATGGGCGCTTAATAAATGCTTGCTGAATGAACAAATGGATGGTATTAATAGCTGATATGGGTGCCTCCAACTCTTGAGTCATTATTACGATTGAGGGCTGATCCCTTCAGGTGCATTCTTGTGTAATCCTCACCAGAGCCCTACAAAGTGGGTACTATCATCGTCCCATATTACAGGTGAGGAAGCTGAAGATCTGAAAGGGGAAGGGAGTTGCCCAAGGTAAACAGGTGAAAAGTGACAGAGACAGGAGAAAAATGCAGATCTGGTTAGCTGTAAAGGCCCCTTTCTTTAGGGCTGCACCATCCTGCCTCCAGTGAAAGAAGGAACAAGAAATCGGTCCTAAGTCATTCATCAGGGGAATGCCAGACGTCACTTGAGGGTCCCTGGCTCTGCGAGCCTCTACCTGCCCAACAGGGGACCTGCGGTCCAGCTTTGAGGTGAAACCTGGACTCAGACCAAGGCTGTGCCTGTTTGGATAAGGCAGCTGGCACCTTCACGGGTCTCGGTGGAGAGGCCCCCAGGCCAGTACACTGACAAATTCATGGAATTGCATGTGACCTGTGGTGTGATAAAGGGAGGCCCAGGGGGCTGTCGGGGTACGGAGGAGGGGCCCTAACCTAGTGTGGTGAGGGTCAGAGAAGGCTTCCTGAGGGGTGACCTTAAGCTGAGTCCCAAAGAACCGAGATGGGGAGATTATTCTAGAGCCCAGTGGTGCTTAATTGGGGTGGAGGAGTCCATGAATTTAGAAAGGCATAAAGTTACATCTCCATGGTCACTGACGTGGGACTTTGTCACCAGTAGAAATCACATATATTCCTATCACATTACGATTGTTGCTTATAACTTGACTTTTCATTGACACTCTTTACTGTTTGAAAATTACAGCAGTCATTAGGCCTCCGCACTAGATCTTTCTATTTAATGCATTATTGAAGAAGCACATGCATTACCATATTTAAATTTAAATTGGTTTTAATATTTTGATAAATGTATATCAATATATTATAATTTCATTATAACTCCATGTATCCTGCTCTGTGATTGAAAAGACATTGTTTTGAGGTGGGGTCTGTAGGCTTCCACAGACTGGCAGAGGAGTCCATGGCAGAGAAAGGATTAAGAACCCCTGGAGGTCGCATGTACATTAGCTTAGAGGTGAGAGTGGGAACTCCCAGTAGCTCTCTAGCTGAAGTGAGGGGAGGGTGGTACCAGCTGAAATTCAACAGGTAGGAGGGACCAGGGGCCAGGTAGTCTGGCAGCCTTGTGAGTTACCCCATAGAAGAGCAGGAAGGGTCAGGCTGAGACAGATTTCTGGCGTGTCTGTGTGTGTGTCTGTGTGTGTGTCTGTGTGTCTGTGAGCGCCGAGTAGACAAGCCTGAAGGCAGGGAGGCTGTTGCAGCAATCTGGGTAAGAAGCAGTGTGAGTCTGAACCAAGGTCATGGCAATGAATCAGTGGCCGAAACTGAATAAGCAGTGATGAGGTGTGGAAGGCAGGGGAGGGTGGAGGAGGGCAGGTTTGCTGGGGGAGGAATTGGGGTTTTGTGCTTGGATATGTTGAACCTCAGGTATGTATTGTCTAGGGTTCCTGAAAGAAACCCAGTTCAATCCAGCTTGAGCGAAAAAGAGCTCATGGGCTTATTAACTTGGAAGGCCAAGGACAAATCCCACAGAGATGTCTGGATTTAGGGATGTGGTGAAGTCATGAGGACTCACTCTCTCTCTGTATCTTCTCTCTGAACATTGGATTTTTTCCCCCCTGGAGTAGGTTTGCTTCACATGGCAGAAAAATGGCCACTGGTGCCTTGAGCTTATATTTTAACAGTTTATGCTCCAAAAGGAAGAGAGACTTTGTATGAAATCTTAGGGAAAAAGTCTAAATGGTCCTGCTTAGGTCACGTGCCTACCTCTGGACCAAGCAGTGTTTCCAGAGGACCCAGCACTCTGCTTGAGTCAGCCTGGACCAGGTGACCAGACATATGTGGGTATCATTAGCCATGACCCCATAAGGACCCAGAGAGGGGCAGGAGGGGTTCTGTAAGAGATTACAGGAGACAAAAATGTCAACAATGATACGGCAGTGGAACATCCAGGTGTAGATGCCCAATGGGCAGGTTCGATGGTTCCAGAGTTCAGCCCCTCCTAACGCAGAAAGACACTCAGAGTTGAAGACCAGGAGATGAGGCTTCAGTCACCTCCTGGTGGCACTCCCAGGCTCATCTCAGTCTACAGCGTCTACAAGGAACCTGGCCTCTCACATTCTCCCCTCAGACACCCAGCCCTGGATGGCAGACACAGGCACATAATAATGGTTTTCTCTTCAGGATCCTTAAGAAGGTAGTTAGAGGTGGCACTGCAAACCACAGACCACAGGATACCTATTATAACTAAAAAGCACCAGAACGGCAAAAGCAGTCACTGGCATCCATATGGACAACACACATTCTGGTTAGGTGACTTTCTATTTCTGCCATACAGGCTGACGGCATTGTCTCCCAAGTCAATTTTAATTATACAGCTTCCAGAACATGCCATTTAGCTCCTGTTTTAGCTGTGCCGGTAACCCTGGGCAGTGTTTCTGAACACCACGGAAGTAAGACGGCTCCGGGCTAATTAAATAGCTGGTCTGGAAATAGGAAGGGCGGCCCCAGGGCTGACATAACAGAGCAAGCCTCTGAGTGACCGTGCATCAGAGTCAGACCCCTTTCTTCTCCATCCTCACCAGGGGTAGTGTGGTTTGATAGCTTCAAGTCCAACCTCACCTGCATAATAACTCTGTGGCCTCAGGCAAGCCATTTAATCTCTGGGAACCTCAGTTTTCCTCACCTGCAGAATGGGTATAATGCTTTCCTCCCAGGGCAGGTGTGAGATGAGGCCAATGAGAAAAATGCATGTGAACACGAGCGCATAGTTCAAAACTAGTGGCTTCTCTCCCCCATAGCATACAATTAATCTGCAGCCACGGTGCCTCTTACCCTATTTTACGGTTGGAAGGGAAGAGTGTGTCGGGGGGAGGAAGGGATAATGTGGAGGTTAAAATCCTGACCTCCGGGGTGAGCCGGGCCTGGGTCTAAGTCGTACCACCTGCCACTTAGAAGCTGTGTGACTTCCCACCTGTCTCTCTGTGCGCCTCGCCTCCCTCCTCCATGAATGGGATGCTAACAGCCACTGTTTCATGGAAGTGAGGACTCATTCCTTAGCACAGTGCCTGCCACTGAGGAGGGTCTCAAGAAATGCTAGCTATTACTGTTTTTTATTTTCAAAATATATACACACTACACAGTCAAGTCACTATTTTTACTAGTCGCTGTACTAGGTGCTTTGTTTACCCTGAACCGTTGTCCTTTTCTGTTCATGGCCAAAAAAGAGAAGAAAGAGCTGTATCACACACTAGGACATTCGTTCTCAAACCTGACTGCACAGAAGAGCAGGATGGGGGCTGTCTTGTTAATTTCCCATTCTCAGACTCCTCAGCAGAGAGTCTGGTGCAGTGGGGTCTGGGGAATCTGCATTTCCTAACAAGCCTAGGCTAGGCTGATGCAGGTGGTCTAAAGTTTGACCTTGACCTCCGCACACTATAACATCATCTTTGGGACTTCCCTGGTGGCGCAGTGGTTAAGAATCCGTCTGCCAATGCAGGGGACACAGGTTCTAAGCCCTGGTCCGGGAAGATCCCACATGCCGTGGCGCAATTAAGCCCGTGTGCCACAACTGCTGAGCCTGCGCTCTAGAGCCCCTGAGCCACAACTACTGAGACCGAGTGCCACAACTACTGAAGCCCACGCGCCTAGAGCCCGTGCTCCGCAACAAGAGAGGCCACCGCAATGAGAAGCCTGCACACTGCACGGAAAAGTAGCCCCTGCTCGCCGCAACTAGAGAGAGCCCGCACGCAGCAACAAAGACCCAATGCAGCCAAAAATAAAATTAATTAATTAAAAAAAAAAAAAAGAACATCATCTTTATGTTGGTCACACACTTCCTACCGAGGAAGATGGTCACCAGCAGCCAGGCTGCCCCATGAGTGTCGTTCCATTGGCTAGAAAGGATCAGGTGGAAGATTGCATGGAGGCACGGGTAGGCCTGATGGTGTCCATAATCCCTCAAGATGTTTGACTCACCGGTGATGCTTGACCTCCAGCTGAGCCCTGCATCCCACTGGACATCTCCTTATCTTGCATGCTGTCTGCTGGCATCACTTCTAAGGGTCTTGCTCAGATGAAGGAATCTGAAGGTCTAGCCTATGAAACCCCACTGAAGCCCTCAACCCATAATACCTCCGGCCCTCACTCTGGTTCAAGAATTTCTACCACATATGCTCCTGACTAAGGCTGGTAGCTATAGTCAGCCAAACCCTCTCCGCCCCGTGATTCAGAAAAGGGTAGCTAATTATTTAACCTTGAAGAAGGAAAATCTTAGGCCAGTTTAATAATGGGCTGCAAACATATGAAGAGTTATTAGCAGGGAGCTGGTGACCACCTGTTCCCTCTGCCATGGCTAGGAGAAACGGAGATGGGATTTAACTGCAGAAATAAAACAGGACACCAGGGTAGTCATGAGCGTACATCACTAATGTGATTTCAAGGGGCAGCATATAAAATCTACCTTCCTAGGATTTACGGCAAGGAAGGAGCTTTGGATCTGGTGTGCTGTCTCCCCGCAGAGGCCAGAGAAAGGCCTGAAGCTGTGAGCCACTTCAAGACAGGGATTTTGTCTTACTCAGCCCTGAGCCCTGGCACTGGGCACACCGTAGACCAGCGGTTCTAAAAGCAGGGTCCCTGGACCAGCAGCGCCAGCATCATTTGGGCTCTTGTTAGAAACGCAGAATCTCAGGCCGCATCCCACATTGACTGAATCAGAAACTCTGGGAGTTAAAGGGGACCAACAAGCTAGGTTTCAACAGATGATCCAGGTGATTCTGATGCCACTACTGTGTGTTCCACTAACCTGGGGGTCTTATTAAATACAGTTTCTGATGCAGTAGGTCTGGGGTGGGGCCTGAGATTCTGCATTTCTAATGTGCTCTAAGTGATGCTGCTACTACTAGTGCATGGACCAAAGTCTGAGTATCGAGGATCCAGAACAATTCAGCTCATGTCATTCCTCTGCTTAAAACCCTCCAATGACTACCTTCTCATTTAAAGTAAAAGTCAAAAGGCCCCACATAACCTGGCCCCCATTACCTGCCCTGCTGTGCTCATCTCTTCTCCCCTACACCTCGCTCGCTCCCCTCCAGCCACACTGGCCTCCTCGCTGTTCCCTGAACACCCCAGGCAAGCTCCCACCCAGGACCTCTGCATTTATTCCTCTACCTGTTACACTCTTCCCCCTGGGATCCCCCATGGCCCACTCTTTCATCTCTATGACGGGCAGCTTCTAGGATGGTCCATAGTGATCTTGCTTCCTGGTATTGACACCCTTTCATAATTGAGTATGGGCAGGACCGATCACAGGCAATGAGACATCAGTTCTGTGATTAGGTTACATAAGGCAGTAATTTCTGCCTTGGTAGCAGATGCTTTTCCTTGTTTGCTTTGATGACCCAAGTTGCCATGTTGGAGAGACCCACATGGCAAGGAGATGAGGGGTGCTTATCTAGGAATTGAGACCCTTAGTCCAATAGCCCTAGAGGAACTGAAATTCTGACAACATCCATGTGAGCTTGGAAGCAGATCCTTCCCCAGCTGAGCCTTTGGGTGAGACCCCCAACCCCAGTCGACACCTTGATTAAAGTCTTGTGAGAGACCCTGAAGCAGAGGGTCCAGCTAAGCCATGCTTAGCCCCCTGACACACAGAAACTGTGAGATTATAAATGTGTTGGGTTTTTTTTTTTGATTTTTTATTTTTAGATGTTTGTGGCAGATGTATACAAATGGATTGCTTTTAGTAGATTGATCTATTTAGCAGCCTTGATGAACTCTTACTTGCTTTTAAATTCTTTTTTAAAAATATTTATTTATTTATTGGCTACATCGGGTCTTAGTTGCAGCACGTGGGATCTTTCACTGTGGCAGGCGAGCTTCTCTCCAGTTGTGGCACACAGGCTGCAGAGCATGTGGGCTCTGTAGTTTGCGGCACACGGGCTCTGTAGCTGTAGCTCGCGTGCTCAGTAGTTGCAGCGCACGGGGTTAGTTGCCCCGTGGCATGTGGGATATTAGTTCCCTGACCAGGGATCGAACCCGCATCCCCTGCATTGCAAGATGGATTCTTCACTGGACCACCAGGGAAGTCCCATAAGTGTTGTTCTAAAGCAGCTAAGGCTGTGGTAATTTGGTAGACAGCATTAGATACTCCAACCCACTTCATGTTTGGCTCAAATGTCACCTTTTTAATCTGACCTTTCTGACTTTCCTTTTAAAAATAACCACCTTTCCATTCTGCCAAGAACACCCTATTCCTTTTCTCTGCTTAATTTTTCCTCATAATACATATCACCTTGTGTCATATATTTTTCATATTTTTATGGCCTGTCTCTCCAACTAGAAGTAAGCTTTCTGATCTCAGGGTTTGTTTTCTTGTTTGTTTTTTGTCTTTTTCTCCCATACCTATATCCCTAGTACCTAGAGTAGTGCCGAGCATGTAGAAAGCACTCAGTAATTTTGTTGAATGAATGAATGAATTCTGCTAACAGTCTCCCTTCATACAGTGGACAAGTAGCAGTAATGCGCACCAACCTTAGTTTTTCACTATAGCAACCCCGGTGAGGAAAGAGGTTTTTCCAGACATTTTTATACAGTAGTCCTCACTTACCTGCGGTTTCAGTTACCAGGGGTCAACTGTGGTTCAAAAGTATTAAATGAAAAATTCCAGAAATAAACAATTCATCTGTTTTACGTTGCGTGCTATGCTGAGAAGTGTGATAAAATCTCGCGCCATCCGATTCTGTCCTCTAGGCTGAGAATCAACCCTTTGTTCATCGTGTGCCACCCATTAGTCACTTAGTAGCGGCTCGGTTATCAGACGGACTGTTGGGGTATCTCAGTGCTTGTGTTCCAGTAACCCTTGTTTTACTTAATAATGACCCCCAAGGCGCAATTCGTGTTGCTGGCAATTCAGATGTGCCAAAGAGCAGTTGTAAAGTGCTTCTTTTAAGTGGAAAGGTGAAAGTCCTTGACTTAACAAGGGAAGAAAAAAATTGTATGCCTAGTTTGCTAAGGTCTACAGTAAGAATGAATCTTCTATCCACAAAACTCTGAAGAAGTAAAAATAAATCTGCACTAGTTGTGCTGTTGCACCTCAAACTGAAAAAGTTACAGCCACAGTGTATAAGTGCTTAAAGGTGGAAAAGGCATTAAATTTGTACAATAAGATATTTTGAGAGAGAGACCACATTCATATGACTCTTGTTACAGTATATTGTTAAAATTGTTGTGTTTTATTATTGTTATTAATCTCTTACTCTGCCTAATTTATAAATTAAACTTTATCCTATGTATGTATAGGAAAAACATAGTATATAGAGGGTTTGGTACTGTCTGTGGTTTCAGGCATCCACCTGGGGTCTTGGAACATATGCCCCACTAACAAGGGGGAACTACTGTGTATCAATCCAGGAAGGGACTAATTGGGCCCACCTGGCTCTTGTCCCACCTTATTAAGGGAAACATGGGAAAATCCCTTATACAGGGACTGAGACCTTCTGACATCCGTGTATCAATCTGCCTTCTCAGGAGTAGCGGATAAGTCTTAACACACTATCCATCATTGTCAAGCAAGGTTCACCCGGAGGCCTGGGTACATTTTCTTCCAAGAAAGAGCTTGCCTCTCTGAGGTGAGGAAGGAGAATTCAGCATTGTCTACAGAGCCCTTGCCCTGCATGAAGACTTGTGTGTGAACATTCAGAGCAGCACTGTTCATGATTACCCCAAAGTGGAAACAACCCAAATGTCCATCAGTGGGTGAATGGATAAGCAAAATGAGGGTTAGCCATGTAATGCCTAACTTTACAGCAATGAAAAATAAAAAAATTAAAAAAAAAGCAAGGGACTTCCCTGGTAGTCTAGTGGTTAAGACTTCGTGCTCCCAATGCAGGGGGCCTGGATTTGATCCCTGGTCTGGTAACTAGATCCCGCATAATGCCACTAAAAGATCCCGCACGGGGCAATGAATATCCTGCACACTGCAACTAAGACCCGGCACAGCCAAACAAACAAACAAACAAATAAATAAATAAATATTAAAAGTCATTTAAAAAAGAGCAAACTACAACATGGATCACCTCAAAAGCATTCTACCAAGTGAAAGAAGCCAGACAAAAAAAAAACATGTATTATATGACTCCATTATTATATGAAATGTCCAGAAAGGGCAAACCTATAGCGATAGGAGGGAGTGAGTGGTTGTCTGGGGCTGGTAGTGGAATGGGGAACGAATGCAGCTGCAGTGGAGAATGGGGAGTGGTGATGGAAATGTTCTAAAACCATATTGTGGTAATAGTTGCATGACTTTGTGAATTACTAGAAATCATTGAATTTATACTTAAAAATGAGTGAATTTTACGGCATGTAAATTGTACATTAACAAAGCTATTTTTAAAAAGAAGATAAAATGAAAAGCCCTTGCTAAAAATCTTTTTTGGTTCTATGTCTAAAGGACCTCCTCTCAAATTCTCTTTGAGACTTATGCTTCCTCACTTTTTAGGTGTCTGTTTCTATGAAAGATCAATGAAAAGCCCCCATTGGTGTCCCAAATAATAGAAATGGACACAATAAATTAATAAATAAACAAGCAGGCTTTGTTTCTGCCCTGTGGCAATGAAAAGGTCATAACATTCTGACCTTTTGAAGTGGTTTTCTGCTCATGTTTGCAGACCCTTTGTCATCTGACTCTGTCACTGGGTGAACTGCACCAGCTCCGGGGGTCTGTGCCCATCAGAGCAACTGAAGAATCCACATTCATGTAGGAACAGGAAGAGTACGAGTAAAATCTTGCATTGTGATTACAGCAGTTTGAGAAAGAGTGAAATACTCTGATTAGTCTGTCTCTTGGTGACCTGCAATATCCATCTCAATGCAATCAGAGGACAGAGGCAGCTTCAACTTTGGCAGCCCCTGGAGCAAGAGCGATGCAAGCGGGGGACGTAGCGCTCGGTTTGGCACTGCCTCGGTCAGGTGCCCGTGTAAGCACTAGGGACGGCACACCATGAATGGCAGCCCACTGGAAACACATGGAAAAGAGAAGGGAAGTTCCCACAGAGGAAGTAAGGATGGTGAGGAGGCAGCAGCACCAGAGAGCCGTTACATTACTCCCACATGTGGAAAAATCATAATAGGGCAAGATATCCTATGGGCAAAGGCAGCCAGTATGGACTTCAGAGAGCACAGGTCTAAGAGCTGCTCATAGGGAAATGCCTTCCTGGTTATATTCAGATCCACCTTGATCAAGGGCAGCAAGATTTTCCTTTCTTAGAGCCAGCCCCATACACATACAGGTCCTCGCTCTCCACCCAAGGGGACTTAGAAGTGTTGAGGATTCTGGGATAGCCTGTGTTCCAAAGGCGGTGGTCACTGGATGATCCACACGGACAGTGTGAAGAAAACAGCAACCTCATTTAAAATAAAATCGAGAAGCCAGAAGGGGGAGCTCTCATGCCCTGCTACTCCATGTCAGCCGCCTCCCGGAGGGAAGAAGGTTACCTTGCACTCCTGAACAGGAAATGCCAAGGCGGAATTTCTCCTAGCAGAGCAACAGCCCAGCCAATGAGAAATGTCACTGCTAAGCTAATGAGATGTCATCACCACCCTGAGTTCCTACTTTCCCCCTGTGAACTGTCATTTAAAACAGCCCCTCCCAACTCCTTCCTTTCCCCTATAAAAAGCAGGCTCCCTTCCTCTGTTTTCTGGACACGCTTATGGTTTATCATAGATTGCATGCCCCCAATCACAGTACTTTGCTGTTCCCAGATAAACTCATTTGCTGGTAAAATAACTAGCTGTTTTAATAATTTAAGGTCAGTTTTAAAACTGTTGACAGTTTTTAAGGTCAACAGCAGGCAGTTCATTGTTCACTGGGTCCTTTCCACCCCTGACCTTTACAGTTATGCAGGAGTGGCTACGCATAATTTTCAGGGCTCAGTGCAAAATGAAAATGAGGGACCCCTTGATCAAAAGCAAGCACAGGGTCTTTCTGAGCATGGGATCTGTGCCACTGCCGCTAAAGCTGGCCCTGTCCTCATGACATAAATGTCTTCTTCCTTGTCCTACTCAGAAGTCTCCGGTACCCCTCTCTCCCCCTAGTCACTTGTGCCCCCCTCTTCCTTCACCTCTGGCTCCACTTTTATCTAGTATTGAAAACTAGAAAAACAAGCACAAACAAAAACAAAACAAAAAACCCACCTCCCCTGCAAGTTTAAATCCAAATATCTCTGAGGCTAAAGAGCTCTGCCAGGAGAAAGAGTTTTGCATTTTAAGTACCTTAAAGTATGTCTTACAGTATCTCTCCTCATCCTTGCCTAGAAACGGCCCCAGCGTTTTTCGTGCGCCTCGGGTTGAAGATGAGTAGCTTCCTGAATGGAATCCCAGTCCCCTGGGCTGTCACCACTTGGGGATGTTTAATAATAACTATTTCCATTTATTGAGCCCTTACCCTGCGACCAAGTACAGCCCTACACACTCCACATACATAGATTCCATTCCATCCTCACAACAACTAGCCAGGAACAAAGGCAGTATCCACTTTTCAAGAAAAAAACTGAGGCTAAGAGATATTCAGCAAATCATCCCGGGTCAGACAGCCAATAAGTAGCAGAGCTGGAATCTGAGTCCAGGTCTGAGAGGGAGCAGAGTTCCCGCGACACCAAACAATGTTTTATCATTCCATTTCTAACCCCACAGAGTCCCGGAGACTGGACCCAGGGCCAGTGGAGCCATTAGTATCTTAAGATGCATGTTGATGCCTTTTGCAGTGCTCAAATTCCATTAAAACTGATCAACTTTGAAGGTTACCATGGAAAAGAAAATCAAAGATAGGTCAACCAAAGTGCTTTTGGTGAGAACCAATGTCAAACCCTACTAGACTATCCATGTTTCTAGGTTCAGAGTCAAAATCTCTGAAGCCTGAGCGATAATCTTCCTGAATAAAGCAAATGGGCAATTAGTAGACATGAATAAGTGTAAACCACCCTGCAGAGAAAGGATGGGCTGGAGATTGCTTTAGAGAGCTGGAGAAGAGGCTGTACTAAAATAGTGGAAACTTGCCCAGTCTTCCCTAAAACACTGTTTGAATCATTTATTCCGCCAAGTGTCTTGAGCATCAATTTCTATGAGCCAGCCAGAGTGTGGGGAATGGGAGATTCAAGATGGGCCATTTCTCAGCCCAAAGGCCTCCCATGGCCCCCACTGACCTGGCATTCAAGGCCTTCCCTAACCTGACTTCATGCCATCTTGTAGAGGGAAGGCACACAGTGCATGCAAAGCTGGAGAAGGCGAGGAATCGTACTGGGGAGAGCTGAGTTAAAAGAGTGAGGTCAGGCATTGGGAAGGGAGAAGGGTCTCCTGACTGTCAGTTAACAGTGGCTCATCTTTGTGGCTGGGCTGACTTCACTGTGTGGGAACCACATTTTGCCTTCCTGACCGTCTGAACCACAGACCTCCCTGATGAGATCAGATGCCCCATCACAGTCTCAGAGTGGATGGTGTCTGACACACAAGCTTGTACCCCTTGTATGGGGCTGTATGATCAGGCCACCCAACATGGCCATTCTCTTGCTCTCTGTACATCCCCTGCTCGACCAGTCCCTGCTTCACCTACGCCTACTCACATGACTAACCTTCTCTCTTAACCATGGAGCCTAATCAGTAAATGCCTGCATACTTGCCCTGACCCCAGCTTGTGATTGTTCTAATCTTTCGATGAGAACGATCTCCACTATGATAGTTTATCAAAGAGGTGTGCCCCTCTGCTGGTTTCCCTGGCGACTGATGAGCCAACCTGAGGTCAAGTCCCTCTATAACTGGTAAACCACCCCCCACGCTGCCCCCATAGCGAAGCTTGCTGCCATGTCCTGCCCGCTGTGCACTGCACGCGGTGGGGTGTGACTCCAGGACCTTGCTTCAGACATGTATGATCCCCCATCCATTAAACCATTGATGTCTCTGTCACTGACTCTGGGCTCTTTCTTCAGTCTTGAAGCTGGGCAAGAACAGGGCTTACAGGCCTATGGGGTGCAGCCCAACACGGGGTATGTTCAGTTGGTAACCCTAGGCCTTTCCCTGGATCTGGCGTGACCCAGAGACTGTCCCTGCCCCTTGGGCCCCCTCCCTCTCCCTCTCACTGACCCAGTGAGTAACCAAGTAATTCCTAACGGGTCTGGTCTGCTTGATCCCAGACCTGCTGTCACACTGTCGGTTCAGCCAGTTTCTCAGAGAGAGGTACACCTACCCACGCATCACCCCATCTTGCTCAAATATTACCCAGCTCCTCACTAGGCATGTCTGAGCCTCCTAGCAAACACCTCACCAAAGTCTTCTAAGGATCAAACTCTTTTGGCCTCAGACAAATCTTCATTTGTCAAAAGTTTTTTTTTTTTTTTGATTCTGCCTTCTTATCTCTCTTTTTTTTAACATCTTTATTGGAGTATAATTGCTTTACAATGGCGTGTTAGTTTCTGATTTATAACAAAGTGAATCAGCTATACATATACATATATTCCCATATCTCCTCCCTCTTGCGTCTCCCTGCCACCCCTCTAGGTGGTCAAAAAGGCTTTTTTTTTTAATTAAAAAAAATGTTTTTATTGAAGTATAGTTGACTTACAATGTTGCATCAATTTCTGCTGTACAGCAAAGTGACTCAGTTATACATATATACATTCTATTTAATATTCTTTTCCATTATGGTTTATCACAGGATATTGAATATAGTTCCCTATGCTATGCAGTAGGACCTTGTTGTTCATCCATTCTATATATAATAGTTTGCATCTGCTAACCTCAAACTCCCAATCCATCCCTCCACTACCCACCTTCCCCTTGGCAACCACAAGTCCATTCTCTATGTCTGTGAGTCTGTTTCTGTTCCGTAGATAAGTTCATTTGTGTCATATTTCAGATTCCACATATAAGTGATATCATATGGTATTTGTCTTTCTCTTTCTGACTTACTTCACTTAGTATGATAATCTCTAGGTCCATCCATGTTGCTACAAATGACATTATTTCATTCTTTTTTATGGCTGAGTAGTATTCCATTGTATATATGTGCCACATCTTCTTTATCCATTCACCTATTGATGGACATTTAGGTTGTTTCCATGTCTTGCTTATTGTATATAGTGCTGCTGTGAACATTGGGGTGCATATATCTTTTTGAATTACAGTTTTGTCTGCATATATGCCCAGGAGTGGGATTGCTGGATCATATGGCAGCTCTGTTTGTCAAAACCTTTGATGCAGTTTATGTCAACTGTGAAATACCTCGTAATAAATTTGATACTTACAGATTATTGTTCAGTTGTGCGAAGAAACCGACAAGTTTCTTTGTTTCCCATCATTCTTCTCATCTGGGTCTGAAATTCTCTTCCTGTTTCAGGAAATTTACCTGTTAAAGATAATCCAGTCTCCTCTCACTTAAAACAGACTTTTCCCAGGAAACAGAGGGATCAGAACTCTTTCCCTCAGCTCAAGGGCTGTGCCCTATCCTGACCCCTTCCTAAGACGGATGCATGGAACATGTAAGAATCCCAACGGCATTCTGGGAAGACTGTTGAGGAGTAGCAGGTCTACGCTGGTCTGGATTGTGTTGTTTCCTAGATTTCATGCTGGAATCCATTGCCCATGATGGTGGGTCCTGCTCCTGCTTCCATCCTCGTGTCCCTGTGATTGTTTCTTTCCAACCCCAGCTTCTAAAGGTCCACAATGACCTTTGTAGCCCCAAGGCAGGGGGGAGGGTGATGTAAACCCTTGGGAGGCAGGGAGGTTGTGCAGCAGTTGAGACTCTGGGCGGTCACCCTCAAGTCCACCCTCACCCCAGGTTTTCCTCAATCTTTGTCCATCTACCATTCTTGAGCCACCTTGAATTCGATGCCATGCCAAAGCAGGTTTCTCTTAGAGACCTACAATCTCTCTAGGCTGTGTCACGGAAAGCTGGATTCTCTCAGATCCCCCAAAACCTTTCTGGAGATTTCTACAACTCACTGGCCTTTGCTACTTTCTCCAGGAAGTAAGCAGTGAGGACTCTTAAACCTAATCTCTTACCTCACTTCCTCTCTTTCTCTCCCCTCCTCCTCCCAGCCGATTCTACTTCCCCATTATGTCTGGTAGGAATCTTCTTTCATCATTACCTCATAGTTGTTTCCTTCCTGTTCAGTAGTTCCCAGAGTGTGGTCCCAGACCAGCAGCAGCAGCTAGGAACTTGTAAAAAATGCAGATGATTAGGACCCAATGCACACCTTCTGAATCAGAAACTCTGACAGTGGGACCCAGCAATCTCTATTTTAATAAGTCCTCAGGGGGATGCTGATGCATGCTCAAGTTTGAGAACCCCTACTTTAAGGTCTAAATCAATAGTTCTCCATCCTGGTTGCTTTAGGATCTCCTGGGTAGCTTTTAAAATTTAGGGGGTTGGGCTTCCCTGGTGGCGCAGTGGTTGCGCGTCCGCCTGCCGATGCAGGGGAGCCGGGTTCGCGCCCCGGTCTGGGAGGATCCCACGTGCCGCGGAGCGGGTGGGCCCGTGAGCCACGGCAGCTGGGCCTGCGCGTCCGGAGCCGGTGCTCCGCAATGGGAG
The DNA here is from genome assembly GCF_002837175.3 of Physeter macrocephalus. NCBI lineage: Eukaryota > Metazoa > Chordata > Mammalia > Artiodactyla > Physeteridae > Physeter > Physeter macrocephalus. The sequence goes on from NW_021146779.1 coordinate 16,146, forward strand.
AGGCCGCAGCAGAGGGAGGCCCGCATACCACAAAAAAAAAAAAAAAAAAAAAAAAAAAAAAAAAAAAGAGGAGACGCAAGCAGCAGACCCCACCTGGATGAAAAAAAAAAATTTAGGGGGTTGCTAAGCCCCATTGCAGGCCAACTAAGTCCAAGGCCCGTAAAGAGACCAGACCAAAATCAGCCCAGCTGAGTGTAGATCAACAGAACTTCCCAACTGACCCACAAACAATAATAACAGGTGTAAGCATTAATAACAGGTATTGTTTTATGCAACTAAGTTTGGGAGTAGTTTGTTATGCAGCAATAGCTAACGGATACATAGCACATGTGTGAACTTCTGGTGGAACAGTGATTGATCTCCTTACTTCCCCAAACCCAGCCCTCATTTCTGTTCCATGCCTGTTTTCCTAGCTGCCCCAGCCACTGGGAGGATACCCTAGCCTGCCAGGTCAGACCTCCCCACTGTCCCTGCCCCAGGCTCAACAAGGCAACCAGTCAGGACCAGATAGAGGCTCCAAACAAATAGAAATATAACATGAGACACATACCTAATTTTATATTTCCTACTAGCCACATTTTCTAAAAAGGTTAAAAAAAACAGTGACATTAATTTTAATAATATATCTTGTTACATATTTTATTATATATTTCCTTTAACCCAGTATATCCAAAATATTGTCATTTCACCATGTGGCATGGCACATTGCAGATGTTGACTAGCCACATACAGCTAGTGTTTTGGACAGAGCAGCTCCATGCAGACCGCTACACGTGTCCCTTCCAGAGCAACAATGACAGCGGGAGTGAGTAAGGAGCAGAAAGAGCAGAGCCTCCACCAACCATACGTCACACAGAATCTTGACCCAAGAACAACTGCGCCCAGCATTCTGCTACTTGTAAGACATCTGCTTATGCTCTCCACCTGCCCGATACTTCTTCCCATTCTGCCCAACAGCTCAAATGTTGCCACCTCTGTGAAGCCTTCCTTAAATGCCCATAGCGCTAACTTTAGAATTCTAAAACAGTTCTTAAAGACATACAGTTGGCCAACAGGCACATGAAAATATGCTCAACAACGCTAATCATTAGAGAAATGCAAATCAAAACTACAATGAGATACCACCTCACACTGATCAGAATGGCCATCATTAAAAGTCTACACATAACGAATGCTGGAGAGAGTGTGGAGAAAAGGGAACCTCCTACCCTGTTGATGGGAATGTAAATTGGTGCAGCCACTATGGAGAACAGTATGGAGGTTCCTCAAAAAACTAAAAATAGCGTTGCCGTATGATCCAGCAATCGCACCCCTGGGCATATATCCAGACAAAACTACAATTCAAAAAGATACACGCACCCCAATGTTCATAGCAGGACTATTCACAATAGCCAAGACATGGAAACAACCTAAATGTCCATCAATAGGTGAATGGATAAAGAAGATGTGGTACATATATACAGTAGTATACTACTCATCCATAAAAAGGAATGAAATAATGCCATTTGCAGCAACATGGATACAATGGACTACTACTCATCCATAAAAAGGAATGAAATAATGCCATTTGCAGCAACATGGATGGACCTAGAGCTTATCATACTAAGTGAAGTAAGTCAGAAAGAGAAAGACAAATATGATGTGATATCACTTATATGTGGAATCTAAAATATGACACAAATGAATCTATTTATGAAACAGAAACAGACTCACAGACATAGAGAACGGACTTGTGGTTGCCAAGGGGGAGAGGGATAGTGGAGGGATGGATTGGGAATTTGGGATTAGCAGCTGCAAATTATTATATATAGACCGGATAAACAACAAGGACCTATTGTATAGCACAGAGAATTATACTCAGTCTCCTGTGATAAACCATAATGGAAAAGAATGTGAAAAAGAATATATATGCATAACTGAGTCACTTCGTTGTACAGCAGAAATTAATGCAACATTGTAAGTCAACTATACTTCAGTGAAATAACTTCTAAAAAATAAAAAATTCTAGGGGACTTCCGTGGTGGTCCAGTGGTTAAGAATCCACCTTCCAACACAGGGGATGCAGGTTCGATCCCTGGTCGGGGAACTAAGATCCCATGTGCCGTGGGGCAACTAAGCCCTTGCCCCACAGCTACCAAGCCTGCACACCATGACGAAGAGCCCGTGTGCCGCAACTGAGACCCGACACAGCCAAAATAAGCAAATAAATATTTTTTAAAGTTCTACGAAACACACACACACAAATAAAGTAATTAAATTGTTCTTAATAGCCTATCCCCAAAAGAGCTACCACTTAGTGAGTGCTTACTGTGTGCCAGGTACTGGGCTGAGCACTTACCCTGAATTATACCATTTGATGCTGACACTACACCCTGAGTGGGAATTATTATCCTCAGACAGAGGAAGAAGAGCCTCTCTGAGGCTCAGAGAGCTAAAGGGGCTTCCAAGCTCACTCAGCTAGTTAGCGGAGGATCCAGGATTTGAACCCAGGCTGCTCAGGCTCTAGGGGCCATGCTTCCAGTGCCTGGCCCCTCGCTAATCAAATGTGGTCCCTAGACCAGTAGCAGCATCACCTAGGATCCTGTGAGAAAGGCAGATTTCAGGCTTTTCCCCAAATCTACTTCTGAGAGTCTGCATTTTGAGAAGATCCCAGGTAGTTCGTGTGAATATTAAATTATGAAAGGTGCTGGCCGAGGCTAGTCAGTATTTTAGTTACCTGTTTATATGTCTGTTTCGTCCCTAGGCCACCAGCCCCGCAAGGGCAAAACCGCACCTCTTTCACTTCTCTGTTTCCTGAACACCTACTACAGAGCTTCGCACAGTAAACTGCTGGGAACAGTATCGAATCCAGTTCTCATCCTGCCTGTTGGAGTTTTTATCAAGCAGCCTACTTCCTTTTTTATTTTTATTTTTTCTTTAAATCCTGCCCAGGGAAAAGAACAAGAATCCACTGCACGGAGCCAATTTACTACATCTGCCTGTGTCCGTTCCACTTTAAAAGGCATGACAATGCCCTGGAGTCTCTGGTTGCAGAGCTAACCCCCCAAAGTTGTTGAAAGCCAGGGCCCAAGACTCAGCTGTGCCGTTCCGATGTTTGCTTTTCAGGAAAGTAATGTTTCTGAATGGAACCCATTCTGCTATCTTAGGAAGGGTAAATCTTTGGAGACTACTCAGCAGAGGCAGCCCCAGAATTTTTACACTAGGAGACGAGTTGGGACTCTGGTGGGAGGAGGATTGAAAACGAGGCTATTGAATAGCACATGAGATTAAGAAAATGTCAGCTGCCCATAGTAAAGAGTGGTGGGCTGACAGAGACTGAGGGATGGGGAAGGCTAAAGCCTCCCCTTACCCCCCCCCCAGCAAAACACACACACACACACACACACACACACACACACACAAAACG
>NW_021146779.1:19726-25000 GCF_002837175.3 Physeter macrocephalus
CCAAAGCCCCCCCCTCCCCCCCCCCCAGCAAAACACACACACACACACACACACACACACACACACACACAAAACGCTGTCCCCTTGGAACCACCAATGGTATTCGGGTCTCAGGAGTGGAAACCACAAACCATTGGAAGAATAGTTATTTGGGGTTCAGTGTTGATCCCAATCAGTGTAGTAGAATATTACGATCTTAAAACATCAGAGCTGGCTGTGACATGGCATAAGATGAGTGTTTCAGAAATACTTCTTAAGAGTTTAGCAGTGTTGCCAAAACTCAGCCTCTGTTCACCAGTGCCAAATAGAAATGTGGAGACAGAGTTTTGGGTGAAGTAGAAAAGAATAGCTTTATTGCTTTGCCAGACGAAGGGTGCCACGGTGGGCTAATGCCCTTAAAACTGTGTGTCCCCTCCTGGAGGGGGTAGTGAGGAGTCTTATAGAGCTCAAGGAGCAGGGCGTGATCCGTTTGTGGACACTCTTCTGACTGGTTGGTGGTGAGTTCATCAGGAGTCAGCATCATTAACCTTCCAGTTCTAACTGATGTGGGGTCCATGTGCTTGTGGGCAGCTTACAGTTAACTTCTTCCACCTGGTGGGGATTTCAGTATCTGCAAAACAGCTCAAAGGACATGGCTCAGAATATTATCCACAGTGCTTGAGGAGGAGCTAAAGGTCCTTGACTTTGTTTAATGGCTAAAGGATCATTATTTTGTCTTGCTTGACTGTTTTCCTTTCTTTCTGCATTTTCTCACTTCTCTGATTAAATATTTTCTTTGACTCAAGTTTTTCTACAGACAGTAGGCGGGCAGAGGACATGGATGGGGTCTATGCTGGGAAGGCCTCATAGGATCCTGCCTGGTTACAGTAGGAATTAGCTTGGGTTGAGATTTTGCTCATCTTTTAGATGCTACTGAGATCAGGGATCCAGGAATGCCTGAATCTTGCCCCTGTCAATCTCCTTGTACCACCCCCTCACTCCACCTTGTTCCCAATGTTACTTAGGGAGCCACATGCAAGGAACAGTAGCTAGACTGGAATCAAGACGCTTTATTAATAGTTGAACCTAGACCTAATAAGCACCAGTGTCAAATTTCCTTTAAATATGGCACAAAAGAACCAATCTACAAAAGAGAAACAGACTCACAGACATAGAGAACAGACTTGTGGTTGCTAAGGGGGAGAGGGGAGGGAGAGGGGTGGACTGGGAGCTTGGGGTTGGTAGATGGAAACTATTACATTTAGAAACCTTGTTGTTTATAGCACAGGGAACTATATCCAATCTCCTGGGATAAACCACAATGGAAAAGAATGTATATATATAGTGTATAACGGAGTCACTTTGCTGTATAGCAGAAATTAGCACAACCTTGTAAATCAACTATACTTCCATTTTAAAAAAGGAAAAAAATAAAACTCCCTTTAAAAAGGGAGCACTTTTCTAGAGCACTCAGTTTAAGCTCTAGAATAAAACTGGCTTCTTAATCCCCCGCCCCCATCCATGAATATAAATCTTGGAGCCTGCCCAGCCTCATGGAGTGGGGGAGGGGCTGAACAGAGCTGCAGCCATTGCCACCCAGTGACCCCTCCCACTAGTGACCCATGGCCCGGGGGGTGTCCTGGACTCTCAGGGAGCTGACTAGCACCTTCCCCTCATAGAGGAACTAAAAGGGTGATGGGCGGTGGAGTCAGGCATGATGTCTGAAGAGTCCTCTTTGTGGACATAAATAAATCAATAACCTCTCAGGCACCACCCAACCCCGTTCACTTTGCATGAGAAAACCGAGATCCCCAAAGGAAAAGTGGCTAGCCCAGGGTCACACAACAGGACCACTGGCACAGCTGGAGTGAGAACTTGGGTTTCTGATTTCTGATTCAGAGCTTGGCAGATGGATTCTCTTCCCAGCTGGACACAGTCTCCAAGACTTATCAACTCTGTAAAAGAATGAAAGGAACTCAAGTGGCATCGAATCTCCTGGAAATGAAAGCAGCACTCCCCTTGGCCAAAACAGGATCACATGGATACCCCTAGTTGCAAAGACGTCTGGGACAGCAGGGAATAGTATTTCCCAACTGACTGGCTTAGTGATCCATAGTCTAAGGTGAGCCCACTCCTACCTGGAACTAATTCAGAGTAGGCAAAAAAGTAGGGGGGATAGGTAACTTGTAGGTAACATCGTCCATATTACAAATGAATAGCCTGATATTAGAGAGGTAAATTGATTTGCCTAAGGTCACAGCTAATTAATGGTCAAATTACATTTCTCCCTTGATTCCGAGTTTGAGCTCTTAGCTGCAATGAAACACTGACTTTCAGAAAGAAAACAAAAATATGCGACTCTTCAAAATTTTGGAAATCTAATCATTTTTAAATCATCTCAGTTCAAAGATACTTGAAATTTATACACATTTTTCATTCAAAGCAGCAGGAGATCATTCTTTCTTCACAATGGAAGGATGTAGGACGATCAAACCTCACACCTCCAGGAGGCGACACTCGCATGGGACCTGTGTTATTAGCACCCTCTAAGTTGTGCAGTGCACAACCTGCCCAGCCACAGATATCAAACGGTGCTAAGTTTAATCTGTCTGGGCTCCAGTTTCTTCATCTGCAAATTGAGCTGGTTGTTCTGGAATGACTCTGAGGTCCCTTGTGAGACCTTACGATACTGTGACAGACCATGTGTATTCACACAGGAGAATAACAAATAGGAAGGTGTCATGCTTTCCCAGGAGGCCTTGCTGGTGCTTTGCCAAACTGCAGCGTAGAGATGATTCTGACATTCCCCATATTGCCCATAATACAGCCCTTTCGGTTGTAAAACAACCTTGTCAACAACCCAGAACTCTCTGGAGCTTAATTTTTCAGAAACAAAGTATGTCCTTAGAGTCACATAAAAGTGATGCCTCTTCCTCGTCAGACTAGCAGCGAATAGGGTGCTGATCCTTGCAGGACACTCTTCCTGGACATGGTGCCTGCTATGAATTGGCATGACCTTTCCCCCTCATATCTGTCTAGTCCCCAGAGGCATAGACCCTCTTATTACATTTTCTCAGCCTGGAGTTTAGCTCCACAGGCAACCTCCTGTCATTCGTTTGTCTGGTGGATATTATTTCTTCTAAGAATCTAATTAGGATCTTTTAAAGGGTTCAGCTTGGGAGTGAGGGAATTAACTATGACTCAGAGTGTGTGCTTTTCAAAGCCAAGCAAAAAGTTAGATGATCATTCATTTGATTTATTCATGTATTTATTCATTCCACAAGCCCTGACAATTCACCTTTTTTGTGCCAATCTCTGCTGGGAGTTCAGGCAAGTGGATAGAAATGGATGATTTCTGGGCTTGCCTGGTGGCGCAGTGGTTGAGAATCCACCTGCCAATGCAGGGGACACGGGTTCGAGCCCTGGTCCGGGAGGATCCCACATGCTGCGGAGCAAATAAGCCCGTGCGTCACAACTACTGAGCCTGCGCTCTAGAGCCCGCGAGCCACAACTGCTGAGCCCGCGTGCCACAGCTACTGAAGCCTGTGCGCCTGGAGCCCGTGCTCCGCAGCGAGACCACCGCGTTGACAGGCCCGCGCGCCATGGCGAGGAGTGGCCCCCACTCGCTCCAACTAGAGAAAGCCCGCGCACAGCAACGAAGACCCAACGCAGCCAAAAATAAATAAATAGATAAAAAGAAACGGACGCTTTCTTTCCACCTTGGAACTGTTTAGCCACATATCACAAGTGGGCTCCACTTTAAGGAAAGTGATTTAACATGGCACAAAATGCCATGGGTCCACCAAGTCACCTTTTAGTTCCCTCTTTTTGGGGGGTGGTCAAAGAAGGTTACATTTCACAGCCCCTCTGCAGCTAAGTGAGGCCACGTAACTAGTTCTAGCCAAAGGGCTCTAGCAGAAGTGACCAGTGTCATGAAGAAGCAGGGTGCAAACTTCCATTCTCTCTTACCCTGGCTTGACGAACAAGAGTGCAGAGGTGGAGGTGTCTGAATATCTGTCAGCCTGGGTCTCTGAGTGACTGAGTGGGGCAGAGCCCCACCCCTGCTTCCTCTACCCTAATTCAGATGTGTAGCAGGAACAAGAAATAAACATTTGTCTTCTTAAGCCACTGAGATTCGGGGATTCACTTATCACCACTACATAACTTAGCCTCACCTGACTAATCTAAAATCTAAACATTTAAACCAGTTAAACTGGTGGTGATGGACCTGGAGAGAACAGTTATATACCTCATTTGTTTGGTAAATGTTTACAGAGAGCAGACTATATGCCATATACAGTGTTGTGGTTCCAAAAATGAGTAAAGGATTGTCTCTGTCCTCATGGAGCTCATGATTTGATCATAATCATAACGTTACAGTGTCTGACACATAGTAATTGCTCAACAAATAATATTACTACTCTAACTGAAGCTCAGATATGAAGAGATATTCACACCTGCAGTGCACTCCCACCAGCACACCCAGATTGTGACAAAACGAAAATGTATTAGGAAGTAATCTGTGCCTCAGATTATGTTCTTCTTTTTGCTGTGCATCTCCTGCAAACATTTTGGTAGCCTATGAAAACTTAAGATAGTCATTTAAAAAAATCACAGAAAGTTGCCCTCTTATAAGAAAAGGTAGATAAACACACTTGACCTCACTTCCAAAAAAATGCAACTTTAAAAGAAAATCAGAGTTATTAAATACAATATGTTATGCTCGATTGGATCCTGGAACAGAAAAAGGACATCAGTGGAAAACTTGGTAAAATCCGAATAAAGTCTGGAGGTTAGTGAGTACCACTGTGCCAATGTGAATTTCTTAGTTTTGACAAATACACCGTGGTTTTGGAAAATTTAACATTGGGGAACTAGGTGAAGGGTATACTGGAACTCTCTATACTATCTTTGCAACTTTTCCATAAATGTACAATTATTCCAAAAGATTTTTAAAAATCAGTGATGTTTCCCAGGTTTGTACTCTACAGATGATGTAAGCGAGGTGAGTCTGTGTGTAGGGTAGCCAGAAAAAAATACAGGAAGCTCAGTTGAACTTTAATTTCAGAAAAATACTGATTTTTTTAGTATAAATATGCCCCAAATATTGCATGGGGCAATAAATACATTTTAAAAAGGTATTAGTTGTTCATCTGAAATTCAAATTCACCTAGGGTTCTGAATTTTTATTTGCTAAATCTGGCAACCATATCCAGATGTAACTTGATAAAGAAGTAGAAATAACCTTATTATTTAAAATGATACTACATAGACTGTAGATTCTAACATGTTATT
>NW_021146780.1:0-25000 GCF_002837175.3 Physeter macrocephalus
AAAGTGCCCTGTTTCTAAAGCACAAAGTTACTAGGAGGCCCAGAGATCCAGTCTGTGTGGAACCTTTAAAAACCACTGTAGTCCCGTCTTCAGCCTGTCCCCTGGCAGAATGTGCCACTTGACTTTCTGCTTTGCCCTCTATACCATCGCCTTGACAACGTGGGCCCCCACCTGACCCTTCCATTTCTTTTCCTGTACAATACTCTTTGAATTACCTTAGAGAATGGGCCGATTCAGGGTGGAGGTTTGTTCCCCAAGGCAGCCTTTCACTCCTGGCCCTAGGGTTTACCCTTCTCCCACACCCCAGTCGTTTCTCAGGTACCTTAAATTACACCCACGCCCGTTTAGGCACAACCTTGGCCTTGCCCCAGCTTCTAATTATCAATAGTTCCAGCTTCCAGCAATGGGCCTAGGGCTGATCCCGCCCTCCCTGGTCCAGCCCCTATTCTAGGTTGAGTCCAGCTTCCGCCAATCGATGCAGAGCCTGATTCCACCGCTTTATTACTGGCTGCGGCTCGGCCCGCCCTCGTAGGCATTTAGTTTCCGCCACTCAACACTCCTTCGCTTGTCTGGCAGCTGCTCGGTTCTAAATTCGTCTTTTCTAGCCAATCACTACAGAGTTACCCTGCCCGCCTACGCAGAACCCTGGCCAGACCTCCCTGCAGGCTGCTACGCCTGTGTACTTCTATACAAGTCCCGCTTCCGCTGAGCGTAGAGTTTGGCACCGCCCCGTTAGGGGTTCTGGCAGCTAAGGGTCCCTCGGCCGCCAATCAGCAGAAAGCATGGCCTAACCACCCCTATCCTCGGACGCTGGCGGTCTTCCATCAATCCCATATAGGCCAATCAGTGCGAGGCAGCCGTCCCCCGAACCTTGTCTGTCGCCCATGGCCTATCAATCTGTCTTGAACCAATCAGCGTGGGGCACCGGCGGGGCCGAGCACGCCCCCTCGGAACCCATGCGGCCATCTGCGTTCCATCAGTTCCCCTCGGGCCAATCACAACATAGCTCTGTGGAGCAAGGCCCGCCTCCCCAGCCCTGGAAGCCGCGCCGTCGATCCACGGTACTTTGGCCAATCAGCGAGCAGCGGAACGTTCGGCTCCTCCTTCATGGGCCCACGTGAGCAGTGGGGAAACGCAGGGGCGGCTTCTAGGTGCTGCCGCCGCCACCGCCGCCGCCACCGCCGCCTCGGAGTCCGGGCCTGGGGGGCGGTGGGGCCGCGCATGGAGCCCCCGCCCCCCGGAGCTGCCAACACCGCCGCTGCGCTACACACAGGTGAGCCCGGGGCCTGGAGGGTGGAGGGCCCGGTCCGTGACCCTACGTATCCTTCCCGCCCCCGCGCGGGGGGATGTCGCTTGGCCCGTGACCTGCTGGTGTTCGACTCCCCACCACCACCACCTCGGCTGGTGGACCTACTTGTGCCGTTGTCCCCTCCCTTTGGCCCTTTGCCCCGTGGCTTAACCCCCTTTCCTGTTTTATAATGGGTCGGTCTGCGTGCTTGTATTTCTCCCCACCCCACCTTACAGTAGACTCGGTCGTTGTCTTGCCCCAGATCCCCGCTTATAGGGAACCAGTCTCTGGCAATGTCCACCTCCTTGACAGTAGGTGCGTCTGAGTGTTTGTATTCTCCTGTCCTCAACTTTCAGGGGCCCCGTCTGTGGCCTTGTTTTTTCATCCCTACTTTTCCTGTAGTGAGTCAATCCGTAGCGTTGTACCCCCACCCCAACAGTGAGTTAATCTGTGAATTTGTATTCCTGCCTCCAATCCCCCAGTGCATCAGTCTATGGCTTTATCAAACACACACACACACACACACACACACACACACACACACACCATTTTACAGTGGATCAGTCTACATGCTTGTTTTCACATCCACCTGCTTATCAGCCCATTGCCCTGTCCTCCCTTTTTTGTAGACTGTCAGTCCAGTTCTTGGACTTCTCCCTTCCTTTTAATAGTGGGTCAGTTTAGTGCTTTATATCTCCCCATTTTCAGTAGCCCAGTCCATGGCCTTGTCCCCCTCTCCTTTTAATCAGTTTGTGGGGTGGCTTTTCTCCCTCTCCACTATCGTGCAGGAGTCAATGTGCTTTTCTGCTCTCCTTGCCCTTAGTAAATAAGGTGAGCCTTTACACACACACACACACACACACACACACACACACACACACACACACGCCTGCACAGAGGGGTGGGTTGGTAAGGAGGTGCATCCAGGGTTCCTAATGCCATTCACTTAGCTCCACGAAGAAGCCCAGACAGGCTACCTGTGATGATCTGGATGTTAAAACATTTCCCTCGAATTACATAAAAACATTTTATTTCTCAGTGGAATGAGAAAGAATGTTGAGGGATACACAAAGCCAGTGAACTAATTGGGAGGATGTGGAAAGTAACCAAGTCATCCCAAAGTGGCTGTGGGAAAAGGCTTCAGCATTTGCAAGTTTAAATTGCAAAGCCAGCTGGAGGCAGATGGGGGAGGCTTCTCTGTACAGGAAAAGGAACAGGCAAAATGCCCAGTCGGATACATTTTTTTCAAGATCTTCAGCCCTTTGCAGTGGATCTGTTCATTGGCCTTCCTACCACCCATGTGCTTGCATTCACACCCCTCCAGTATACCCTCCTGTGAGTCCAGTGCTTTGTAATCCCTCCAGGAGGGTCAGCCTGTGTGCTTTTATTTCCCCCCTCCTTTCCTTGTGGTGGATCAGTCTGTGGCCTTTCCTGCCACCCTCCCTCCTTCTTAATAGTGGATCAGCCTGTGCGCTTGTTGAACCCAGGACTTTTTTACTCTAGAACACACCCTCTCATACACACGCTTAACCACTAAGACATCCTGCTTCCCTCCAGTAAATGAATACATTAGTGATAGTGATAATGCCAATAGGAGCTAACACTTAATTGAGCACCTACTGTGTACCAGGCAAAATGCTGTATGTTAATGAGCTCATTTAATCCACACTATGAGCTAGGTACTGAGGGAAGTTTGGCATAGGGAGGTTAAATACCTTACACAGAGGTGATCGGTAGGTACCAGGTTAGGTTGTCTCTCAGAACATAGGGTAATTTTTGAGGCTTTCCTCTCTCACTTCATCTCACCTCACGAGAGGCCCCACTCCTTAAAAACCAAATTAGTTCCCATCTCCATGCTTTTGTTTTTGCTGTTCCCTCTGCCTGCAGAGCTGTCTCCATTCCACACCTTGTCTCAGCACCCATCCACCCCCGATCCCAGCAGCTATGTGACCTTAGTGGTTTAACCACTTTCTCTCTGCGCCTCTTTCCTCACTGGTTAAATGGAGGAATCAGAACTAGAATACCCTCCAATGTAAATAAAGAATACCTGTGAGTTAATAAAACAAGTAACTTCTCTGGCCTTACCTTCTACGCGCCGCCCCCCCAACTCTGTTCTAGCCACATTGGCCTCCTAACTCATCCTCAAAAACACCAGGTGCTACCCAGCCTTGGGGCCTTTGCCTTGGCTATTTTTTCTGCCCAGAACACTCTACCCCCATCTCTGTGTGGATCCTTTCAGGGCTCTGTTCAAATGTCAACCCATCCCTAATCATCTGAACCTGCACACCCAGCAGGACTTAGACCCCTTCTCTGCTTTATTTGTGTCTTTGCCCTTTACCACTGTCAGGCACACGGTATAGTTTACCAGTTTGTCATATTTATTGTCTTTCTCCGTTAGAATGGGAGTCCCATTAGGGACTCTTTTTGTCTGCTTATTCACTGCTGGGTCTCCAGCACCTAAAATTCTTATCCAGTACTTGATAAGAATTCATTGCACGAATGAATGGGAAAAATATAATATCAGACAAATCAGGGTGGGGGGCAGATGGAGATGAAGAGGGCATAAGAGAGCTAGTTAAAAGAGGCTGGTTAGTCGGGACTGTTCATTCAACAAACACTTACAGAGCACCTACAGAGCACCAGGCATTCTAGGTGCTGGGGATATGGGAGGGAACAAAACAGGCAGAAATTCCTGCCTTTGTGGAGCAGACATTTGCTAAGAGTGCAGACTATATAAATAAATAAGTCTAATTAGTTAGTATGTTAGACAAGTGCTAAGGAGGAGAAGTGAAGTAGGGAAGGTAGGAATAGAGTATCAGGGTGGTTGAAATCTTAGGCACAGGGCAGGCCTCACTTAGAAGGTGCTTCTTGAATTAAGGCCTGAAGGAGTTCAGGAAGGGCACCATAATGCCTAGGGAAAGAGTGTACCAGGCAGAAGGAACAGCCGGTGCAAAGGCCCTGAGGTGGGATTGTGCCTGGCATGTTCAAGGGCCATGAAGGAGGCCAGAGTGGCTGGAGCAGAGTGGAGGGAGAGGTAGGAGGCAAGGTCAGAAAGGTGGTGGGAGCCAGATGGTGAGGCCATGCTGATATATAAGATTGTGGGGGAGGGGCTGGGGAGGGAAAAGAGTGTCACGCCAGCTAATCGTAACATTTGAGTGTCTGCTATGTCCCAGAGATAACTTTTTTAAGTCCTTTACATATACTGACCTTTAATCCTCACAAAGGCCTTTGAGAGTAGGTGTATCTTGCAGATACTTTACTTTGAGGGTGACATATCCCCCATTTTACAGGTACAGAAACAGAGCCAGAGAGGTTGAGTAACTCGCTCAAGGTCACACAGCTAGAACAGGACAGGAGTATGAGGCTGGAGACCCAGAGAGAAGAACACATCTGCAAGGACAGACAGGTTATTCGGCACATTGGATCACACAGAGGAAGAATTAATTTTGCCTGGGAGATACCAGAACTTGATGATGTGTGTAATAAAGGGTTCATCATGTGTGGGGAAGGGGGAGGGGCACTCCTGGCAGGGAGAACAGCACATACATATTCTCAGAGATGGGAACTGGATTAACTCAGGGTGCCCATGCCAAGCTTGGGCCCACCTCAGAGCCTTTGTGCACTGTTCCCTGTGCTTGAAGCACCCTTCCCACAGATGTCAGCATGGCTTGCTGTCTCCCCTCCTTCAGATCTCTGCTTAAATGTCACTTCCTCAGGGAAGCTCTCCCTGCTCACCCTGTGTAAAATAGCATCCCTGTCCCCCTATAGTATCTTACCCTTCTGTTTTGCTCTATAGAGAGCTGGTGGAGCAAGGTGGCCAGGATCACTGCCTAGTGCCAAACTACCTGGGTTTGAACCCTGGCTCTGCTAACTTCCAGCTGTGTGACCTTAGGCAAGTTACTTAACTTCTCTGTGCCTCCATTTCCTCATCTGGAAAACGGGAGGGTAATAATAATGCCCACCCATAGTGTTGGTTTGAGGATTGAATGAGTTAAGTGACTAAAATGGTTTGCAGTACACAGTAAGGGCTCTGTGACTGGTTCTTATTTTTTAGATTAGTATTATTATTCCTGGCATGCACGTAGGTATCTCACAGGGCCTCTGAGACTGACCATCTCCAAAACTGACCTCCTGATCTCCCCTCAAAACCTGCTCTCCCGCAGTGCTGCCATCTCAGGTGATCAGGCCACAAACCTAGAATCACCTTTGGCACCTCTCTCACCCCACCCCACCCCCATCCTATCTGCCAACAAATCCTGTTCGCTCTGTCTTCAGATTTTATCCAGAACTCAGCCACTTCTCGCCAGTTCCACTGCTGCCACCACCATCTCTTACGTGGACTATTGCAGTAGGCTCTCCAGCCCGTACAGTTGGTTCTCCTAACAACAGCCAGAGAGATCCTGTTAAAATCCAAATCACAGCCTGTCACCCCTCTATTCACAGCCTTCTCATGGCTCCTGTCTCACTCAGAGTCAGTGTCAAAGCCCTTCCAGGGCCCAAAAAAGCCTTACTCAGTCTGGGCCCTGCTGCCCTTCTGTTCTAATCTCCTGCTACTTTCCCATCACTGCCTTCTCTCCGACCACGCCAGACTCCTTTCACTTCCTCTGACCTAACAGGCTCTCCAGCCTCAGGGCCTTTCACCCTGGCTATTTTCTCTGCCTGGATGGCTGCTCCCCAGGTTGTCACAGACCTGACGCCTTCACCTCTCTTAGGTCTTTCCTCAAATATCACCTCCTCGTGACTACCCTCCCCTGACTACCCTTTTAAAAATAACAACTCCTTCCCTGCTTCATTTTTTTTTCCCGGAGCTCTTATCACCATCTGACATATTCTTGTTTATCTTGTTTCTTGTCTGTCTTCCCCACTAAAATGTGAATTCCACCAGAGCAGGGATTTTTGACTGTTGTATTCACTGCTGTATCCCCAGCACCTGGCCCACAGTAGGCCCTCCAAAAATGCTTGCTAAATGAACGAAATAAAGAGAAGTAAACACATCTGAGTGAGGCATATGACTAGAACTCTTATTAGGGGTCACGTGGGAGACGTGATAATAAACAAAATACAAAACCCCATGTGCTGCTGAGGCTTGAAGCCAACCGTCAGGTTTCACCTTAAGTAAAAGATTCTTTTACTTAAGTGGCTACTGAAAGAGGAATTGGTAAAATTGCCTGTTGTCGCCACCAGGAGTCACACTGGTCTCTTTGTGCCTCTGAAACAAACAGGCCTTCCAAATAAACCCAGCAAGGTCTCTGATGATGGGACTCTGATCTGGACACTTCGTGGCCTTGTGACTTACATAATTGCCTAAAATTGTGTCTGCAGAATGAACTTCGAAACAGCTCAGACATAAGAGGATCAGACTGTATTTCATTACAGATTAAAGACTCAAGCTATAAATAATAGAGGGAGGTTCTTTGAAACCTTCCGATTTGGAAGGTCTTACTCTTAACCCAACAGTCCCAGCTGGGTGAACAGTTGATTGATGAAAGCTCATTCCTTAAGGAAAAGGAACCTCATGTTTATTTCCAATTCACACTCAGCAAAGGGAGCAGTTATGGGGTGGGTGGGGGCGCCAGGAGGGCCCTGTTCTCTGCTCAACATGCTGAGGGAGCAGTCAGTGCAAAGGGCAGTTTAGTCTAATGGTTGAAAAGATCAGACACCTGGAACTTGGCTGCCTGCATCCAAATCCTGGCTCTGCCACTTAGGGCTGTGTGGCCTGTACATGTCATTTAGACATTTTGTGCCTCTGCTTCCTCATCTGTAAATTAGAGATAATAAGAGTACCTATTTCCCAAAGTTGTGATGAGAGAGAAATGAGTCAATAGCTATAAAAATAGCAATCCAGGTCTACATGCCCTTATCTAAAACCCTTGGGGCCAGATGTGTTTCACAATTTTGAATTTTTCAGATTTTAGAAAGGTGACAAGGTATACATACAGGATGTTACATAACACCCTTAGTGGGCTCTGTAATCAGCCACATTCAGATATCTGCAGCAAGATGTATGAACAGTCACACCAAGTGAGGATCAGTGAAGACCACAAAAGGCCTTATTTTGTTTCAGATCAGGTTTTGGCATAGCAGATAAGGAATTATGAACAAATTAGAAACTAATACTTCATAAGAGCTTATAATACCCCAGGCATAGTATGTTTAATCTGTACGATAACCCTATGAGCTAGGTGGTATTATTATTATCCCTATTTTACAGATGGGAAAATTGAGGCACAAGGGATTAAAGAACATGCCCAGTGTCACACTGCTGATAAGTAGCGGAACCAGGATTCCAGCCCTGGCGGTCTGGCTCTGGAGGGGCTGATGGTCCAGTAGGCCATATTGCCTCTGATTGGTACAATGCCTGGCATGTATTTAGCACTCAATAAATGTTCATTATTGCTGTTGTCAAGAAGGAGAACAGAGGGACAGAGACAGGTCAGAGGAGTGTGGGGTAGAGAGACAGAAGAGAGCAGGCATTCAGTGTCAGGAATTTTCATAAAGGCAAGGCCCTTGGGGCTGGGAACTGAACGATGGAGAAGACTTCTAGGCAGAGGAAGGGAACCCAGCATGAAGTGAACAGCCTTTGCAAGGAGCTGGCAGAAGGAACCTCCTGGAAAACTTAATATTTGATGTGGTAGAAGATGCAAATGAAAATGTTCAGGTGAGGGGCCTTATTCTAGTTTTCTATTCGTGCTGTAACAAATTATAACAAACTTTTAACTGCTTAAAACACAAATTATTCTCTTAGAGTTCTGGAGGTCAGAAGGCCAGCACAGGTCTCATCAGGCTAAAATCCAGGTGTCGGCAGGGCTGTATTCCTTTCCAGAAGCTCCAGGGGATGATCCATTTCCTGTTCGTTTAGGTTGCTGGCAGAATTCAATTCCTTGAGGTTGTAGGATTTGTATAAAATAAATAAGCAACAAGGGTATATTGTAACCACAAAAAAAAGTTCATGTGATGAGATTGAGCTCACCCAAATAGTCTCTAGCTTAAGGCCCATAACCTTAAATTCACCTGCAAAGTTCTTTTTGCCAGGTAACATAATATACTCACAGGTTCCAGAAATTAGGATGTGGACATCTTTGGGTGAGGGGCATTATTCTGCGTATCACAGTCTGCCCTCTGGCCCCCAGAGGTTCACATTTGTCCTACACGCAGAAGACATTCGCGCTATCCTAGCATCCCCAGAAGTCTCATTGCATTACAGGAGTCGTCCAAAGCCAGGCTGAGGGCGTTCAGGGAATGGTGGTGGCAGGTGGGGACAGAGGTGGAGGCAAGATGGCAAGAAAGGAATCCTCCTGCTGACCTCTTCCCCTTCCTGTGTCTGCAACCTCTCAGCTCTGGGCTTTCTGCCCTCCAGGTACCCCTGGGATGGCGTGAGCGCTCGCCCAGCAATGGACCCTTCTGTGACGCTGTGGCAGTTTCTGCTGCAGCTGTTGAGAGAGCAAGGCAATGGCCACATCATCTCCTGGACCTCCCGGGATGGCGGTGAGTTCAAGCTGGTGGATGCTGAGGAGGTGGCCCGGCTCTGGGGGCTGCGCAAGAATAAGACCAACATGAATTATGACAAGCTCAGCCGGGCCTTGCGGTACTACTATGATAAGGTAAGGTGTCTGAGACTAGGGCCAGGAACCCCATCCCCTGTCCTGCGCCAAACATTTAAATCAGTTATGTCATTTTCTTGCCTAAATTGATAGAGCTTTAACTTTGAAAATGATAGTAAAATTTACCATTTCTTACCCCATCCTCTGGTACTCTTACACGAATGTGGGGGCCCCTAAGCATTTATCTCAGTTGTTTTATTTTCTTGTATTTTATTTTAGCTTTGACTGAAACCTTCATAGCACCATTAACACTGACCCCCTACTCCACCCTCTCTGAGATCCCCAAAGTCCTGCTGTCGCACCATGCCCCACACGACATTTCATCTTCTTGCCTTATTCCTCTGGCCAAAACTTTTGAAAACTCTATTAGTAATGACTCTTCCTCATCCTGGGCCAGTCCTGGGCTCCCCCAGTTATTTCATAATCTGCTCTTATCCCAGAATAAGAATTCTAGAATATCCTTATTCTTAGAATCAAAGCCTCTATGACAGCATTATACTAACCTTTCCTTACCTCATTCTCCAGGACCCTCAACGTTTTTTATCAATTCTTTTTATCTCTTATTGTGTTAGCTAAGACCTCCAAAACAACATGTATAATGCCTGCTCCACACCCCATCCTCTTGTATTCCCAGAGCAACACTGGTCCACTCCAATATTTATATCAATTATTTTAATTTATCATCTTATTCCTATAGCTAAAATTGTACATTTTCCTTATCTTATCCTTTCAGACTCCCAAACCAGTGCTAGATACCCCCCATATTTATACCAGTTATTTCAGTTTCTTATTTCTTTTTAAAAAAAAAATATTTATTTATTTATTTTTAGTAAACCTGCACCAGGTCTTAGTTGCGGCATGCAGGATCTTCGTTGCTGCGTGCGGGATCTTTAGTTGCAGCATGTGGGATCTTTAGTTGCGGCATGCGGGATCTTTAGTTGCGGCATGCGGGATCTAGTTCCCTGACCAGGGGTCGAACCCGGGCCCCCTGCATTGGGAGAGCGGAGCCTTAACCACTGGACCACCAGGGAAGTCCCGTCAGTTTCTTATTTCTTTACCTGAAACTTCCAAAACAATATTTTTCATCTTCCAGTTCTATTGTAATATAATTGACACACAGCACTGTATAAGTTTAAGGTGACAGCATAGTGACTTGACTTACATACAGCAAGAAATATTCATCACGATAAGTTTAGCGAACGTCCATCATCTCATATATATACAAAATAAAAGAAAAAGGAAGAAAAAATCTTGTGATGAGAACTCTTAGGATTTACCCTCTTAACAACTTTCATATATAACATACAGCAGTGTGGATCATATTTGTCATGTTGTACGTTACATCCCTAGTAGTTATT
Source organism: Physeter macrocephalus (assembly GCF_002837175.3). Lineage (NCBI taxonomy): Eukaryota > Metazoa > Chordata > Mammalia > Artiodactyla > Physeteridae > Physeter > Physeter macrocephalus. The sequence continues at coordinate 10,248 of NW_021146780.1, forward strand.
TTTCTTATAACTGAAAGTGTGTACCTTTTGACTGCCTTCATCCAATTCCCCTTCCTTTCAACCCCCTTTGAAACTTCCAAAACAATATTAATGAATCTCCCTTTTCATTCCTTTTCTGAGAAACACAAACCCACCCTTTGAGATACATGAACAACACTTAAGATGTCCCCAGGGTGCTCTAGTGCTCTCCAGATGCCTCTTGTCCCCCAGAACAGCCCTGGATCTGTGCTGCACACCCTTAACTCATTTATAGCATTTATTCCATTTTTACATTTTAATCCTTCAGCTCAAACCTCCAAAACAATATTAATAATGAGGCTGCCTGTCTCACTCTGTGCTCTGAGACCACCAGAATATCCCTGAGACCCTCCAGTCCTGTCCTGAAATACCCCAAACGTGCTCTGTGACCCACCCAAGCGAGCCTTAAGATTCTCCCAATATTTATACCAGTATTTTAAATTCTTGTTAGTTGCTGTCAGTGACTTCATTTTCCAATTGCCTCAGCTTAAACCTCCCCAACAGTATTAAGAATGAGGCTCCTCATCCTGTCCTCCCTGATGACCTTGCCCTGTTCCACATCTGTGTCAAGAGCTTTAAATAATCCTGTAATAATTCATGTTTATTAACAATTCATCACCACATTCTTCTACATTCATTTAGTCTCTTCCAACATTTATTATCAGTGACTTCATTTTCCTGTCTTATTGCATAAACTAGACTCCAAAACTGTCCTGGCAGCCAGCCCCAGGGCCTGGCCCTGTTAGCCCACACACACTCCTGGTTCCTGGAGCCAGGAGGAAAGCCTGCTCCTGGATCTACTCCCCTAGGTGGGCCCCAGTGTGGAGAGGAGCCCGTGGGTGTGGCTTTGTGTATCTGAGGTGGGGGTGGGGGAATTGGACAGATGTAGATGAAGAGAGTGTGACAGAGGGAGACTTGGAGGGGAATGGACAGGAAGGAGATGTGGAGGGGAGAAGGGCGTTAGACTAAAGGAAGGATTATGGGCGGGGGGAACAGAAAAGGAGGAGAAGCTGGGGGAGAATACAGAGAGGGGAATCAGGTTGGGGGAGAGTGGTAGAAACTGGAGGAGAAGGGAGGAGACCCCAAATTGAGAGATGGGTGAGATGTGAAAGAAGCTGGGAGGGGGAACCTATGGGGAGGCAGACACTGAGGTGGGACGGTGTATATGTAAAAGGACAGGAGAGGGGCACGAGGAAAGAAAGGCACTATAGGAGACACACCCCTTCATCCCATCACCATCCACACTCTCCCTGGCCCTTTCTTCTAAGACCCTCTATCCTGTCTCCCTCTTCCCAGAACATCATCCGCAAAGTGAGTGGCCAGAAGTTCGTCTACAAGTTTGTGTCCTACCCCGAGGTCGCGGGGTGCTCCACTGAGGACTGCCCACCCCAGCCTGAGGTGTCTGTCACCTCCACTGTGGCAAATGTGGGCACCACAGCTGTACACGCCATCCCCGGGGACACTGCCTCTGGGAAACCAGGCACACCCAGGGGTGCAGGAGTGGCAGGCCCGGGCGGCTTGGCGCGCAGCAGCCGGAACGATTACATGCGCTCGGGCCTCTATTCCACCTTCACCATCCAGTCCCTGCAGCCGCAGCCACAGCCGCCCTCTCATCCTCGGCCTTCCACAGTGCTCCCCAACACCGCCCATGCAGGAGCAGCAGTGCCCCCCTCGGGGAGCGGGAGCACCAGCCCAAGCCCCTTGGAGGCCTGCCTGGAGGCTGAGGAGGCTGGCCTGCCTCTGCAGGTAAGGACTAGAATATGGGAAGTCAGCAAGAGGAGGGATGTACAATTCCCAAATGAGGAGGGGGGCTGGGAGGAGGGGGACATAAACGTCCTATTAAAGGAGATATAGTGGAAGGAGGGACACAGAAGTCCCCTTGGAGAAAGGGGTGGGGAGGAAAGCTATGCAGAGCCTGGGAAGGAAGAAGGAAATTAAGCACACGACAATTAGTAGTACACCCAACATGTAGTAGGTGTCCTGAACGTGTTTGCTTAATGCACTGGTTCTCACACTTTTAGCACTCATCAGAAAGCACTTGGAGGGCTTTTTAAGCCACAGATTTCGGGGGGCCACCCCCCAGAATGTCTGTTTATGTGGGTCTGTGGATGGGTCTGAGAGTTTGCATTTTTATCAAGTTTCCAGATGAGGCGCATGCTGCTGGTCCATAAAGCAAATTTCTGAGAACCACTGCTTTCGTGAATGGGGGCGGTATCTCCTGGTGTCCCGCCCCTAAAGGCAGCTGTTCCGCTATCAGGTGTCTCACCCCTCCCCTGCCCCCAGATAGGAGGACCTACTCCAGAAGGAGCCCCACTTCCTTGGCAAAGTCCCAGGTCTTGTTGGAGGACCTGCTCCCACTACCAGGTCCCGCTTTCCAAGGGAAATAATTGGCTTCACTACCCCAGCAGTCCTTAGGCACCCCCTCTGCACTTGTTCCTCTCCCAGGTCATCCTGACCCCACCCGAGGCCCCAAACCTTAAATCCGAAGAGCCAAATATGGAGCCTGGGTTGGGCCGGCCACTGCCCCCAGAAGTCAAAGTGGAAGAGCCCAAGGAAGAGTTAGAAGCCTCTGCCACTGGGGAGGCGGGGTTTGTCCTGGAAGCCGTCAAGGCCGAGCCCTTTGAGCCCAAGGCCGAGCCAGAAGCCCCTCCCGCGGAGGGCGTGCCAGCCCGGCTGCCCGCTGTCGTTATGGACACTGCGGCGCCGGTGGGCGGCCTTGCGGCTTCCACAACCTCCAGCACGGAGATCGCCCAGCCTCAGAAGGGCCGGAAGCCCCGGGACCTGGAGCTTCCACTCAGCCCGAGCTTGCTGGGTGGGCCGGGACCCGAACGGACTCCGGGATCGGGAACTGGTTCCGGTCTGCAGGCGCCAGGCCCAGCGCTGACGCCTTCCCTGCTACCTACGCACACATTGGTGAGAGCTTTCGAAGGGGCGGGGCTGGCACCTGGATGAATGGGATTGGGGCGGGGTGGGGGTGGGAGGAGTTAGACTGATGCGAGGGCCAATGCGGTTATCTCTGAGTGAGTGGGAGGGTGGAGCTTTCGAGTGGGGTAGGCTGCGCGGAGAGACGGGGCTTGATTGCTACAAGGCGAACGAGCCTGCAATGCCGAGGGGTCGGGTCCCCAAAAGAAGGGCAGGTCTGGGGAGTTCTGTGGGCAGGGACTGAGGGGCCCGAGAGGCTTTCTGCAGGAACTGTTTCTGGGTTGGAGCATAGCTTGAGGAACCTAGGCGGGGCTTTTGGGTCTGGGATTTGCTTAGCGGGTTTCCTGTGAGGTATGCAGGTGGGGGATAAGAGTTGGAAGTTGACCCTGAGCTACTGGGATAGTGAGGTTTGAAAGCGGCATGTGGGTGGGGTCTTGTAGGTGGTCTTGCCCAATGAGGCTGGGGTGGGCCCTCAGGAGTTAGGAGGGATTGTCTGTGTAAAGCTGGAGAGCTGTCACGGCCATGGCCTTAGTAGTTATGGTCTAGGCCTGTGCACTTTTGAGGAGTGATCTCGGAAGTATGAGTGGGAAATCTGGCGCGGCTGGAACCACGTTCCTTTGTTTTTCCCACACCTGCCCTCTTGCTCACTTGCGCCCTGACCACCCCTTCCCCACAGACCCCGGTGCTGCTGACACCCAGCTCGCTGCCCCCCAGCATTCACTTCTGGAGCACCCTGAGTCCCATTGCACCCCGTAGCCCAGCCAAGCTCTCCTTCCAGGTAGGATCAGCTCCCCCCATCTCGGAAAGGGTGAGAGACCCTAGCAATGTCCCAATCCATGACCTCTCCCTATTTCTGTCCCCAGTTTCCGTCCAGTGGCAGCGCCCAGGTGCACATCCCTTCCATCAGCGTGGATGGCCTCTCAACCCCCGTGGTGCTCTCCCCAGGGCCCCAGAAGCCATGACTATCACCACCACCACCACCACCCCTTTCTGGGGTCACTCCATCCATGCCCTGAACTTCTCTCCAGCCAGCCGTCTCAAGGAGAAGCATAGTTCAGCTGACAGACTCGTGCTGTGGTCATGGTCGGGTGGGGATTCTGAGGAAAAAGGATCTCTCAGTAACCCTTCCACAAAAAACATACAACTTCTCTCTTCTTGGTCAGTCCCCCAGTGGCCGCTCTTACACGTCTCCTACTGCAGTGGTGGGGACGGTTTATTTATTTATTTTTTGAAGGCCACTGGGAGGAGCCTGGCCCAACTCTTTGGGGGGGGGGGTTGGCGAGGGCATCTCCCCCATCTCCACATTTTTTCCCCAAGATGAGACAGTCGGGGGTCTGGCTTGAGAAGGAACTTTCTTTATTTATTTCTCAGGCTGCCCTTGGGGAGCTGAGGGAGCCCTGTCTCCATTTTGGGGTGTGGGTAGAAGAGCTAGATTGCTGTAGTTTATTATTCCTGGCCCTCCCCAAGGGTCCAGGAAGAATTTGTGCTGTTTAACGGCTTGGGAGTTTTGGCCAAGGAAGACTCACACCTTTGGGAATGGGAATTTCCACCTCCCCAGCCTTTCTCTCAGACAGCTTGTCCTTTCTCAACCACCTTTTTTGGCCGGGGAGGAATGCCCCTTTTGTTCTTCTTCCCCTGAGAAGCCATTCCTGTGTCTGCCAAACTCCTGGGGTCCTGCCTGTTACCTCCCAATGGAGGGTTTTTTTTGGGGAGTGGTCCCCGTCTGGGGGGCCCCTCCAACCAGTACTCCAGGTCTCCCTGTCCCCCACCCCCTGCCATTTTGATAGTATAATCTATTTTTAAACAGGGCTTTTCAATAGGGGAGAGGGAGGCATCTCTTCCTATATCTGAGATAGGGTGGGTGGGAAGGAAGGGATTTGGGGGGGGGTCTTCCTGCCGCCCCCAAGTGTTTATTTTTGATACCAAACGTGTATTTTCAGCTCCCTCCCTCCCAGCCCCCCAATTTCCTGCGGGCGGGTACAAAGGACCCTTTAAGTGTCCCTGGAGTTGGGAGGGAGGAATGAGGGACATAAAGCCTATCCTGTGTGAATTCCAGGCTGGAGAAGGGCGGGTTCAAAGGACTCCTGGGTTCACCTCCCGTCAGCACCGGCCCAGCCTGGGCCTGGGGACCTGGGGGTTGGTGATTTGGGGGACGGTGCTACACCTGTCTCCACTGTTTTACTTCCCCAAAAATGGATCTTTTTTTCTAAGAGTCCCAGAGAATGGGGAATTGTTCCTGTAAATATATATTTTTAAAGGTGATGCTGGAGGCTGCTAGCATTTTTTTTCCCTAAAGCCATTGGGAGCAACTGTGCAAAGGCGTGACTCTGTGTGAAAGGCGGTGAGGGTGTGAGATTGATCGTGAGAGCAAGAGAGCATAGTGGTGTGTGTCTGAAACAGTGGTAGAGACTGTAGATTGGTAACCAGGTGTGTGAAAAAGAGAAAACTATGGAAAGCTGTGATTGCACACATTTGTTTGTGAAGCCATGTGTTGAGAGAGTGGAAGTTGTAACTGCAAACTTGACATTGTGCCTATGTGAGAAATCGTGGCTGGGTGGCAGAAAACCACCCTTAAGACTGAATGAGTGATTAAGGTACTATATGAGAAACTGGTGGTGTGTGTGAAATAACGTTTGTGAGAAGGAAGTGGGGACTGCGCATCAGTCACCGTTGAACAGGCTGATGCTGAGCAAAACAGACTGAGTAACCAAAACAACGTGTGAGAGCCTGTATGAGCACGAAAGTGCCATAGAGATCGTCAGCGACCATGCGTAGGTAAGGAACTTCAATGTAAGTAAGCAGGTGACTCAGCGTTTGGGAGATGGCTTGTGCGTGAAGCTGTTCATGCAAGGCTGTTGGATCAACTAAAGTAATGGGAGTGCATGTGTGAGAGGTTGATGGTATGAGAGAAAATGGCTGTGAGGCTAGATGGGTGCCTGAGACGAAAGATACCAGAATACGCAATTGTGTGTATGAAAACCTTTCCTGCGAGGCTAAATTAGCAAAGACTGCGTGAGAGACTGAGAAAATGTGGCCGCGACTGGAAGAGCGTGAGAGGCTGTAATTGTGTGTGGAGGGGGGTGTACGTGAGTGGGTGTATACCTGAGCCTAGTGGCAGATTGATTTACAGTTACTACTCCAGTCTAGCCCACAGGTTCAGGGACTCTGAAAGTGTAAGAGAAAATGATGGTGAGACTGAGTGAGTGAAAGTGAGCTAGAGACCACCTCACTGTGAGTGAGAGGCGATGAGTAAAAAAGAAGGAAGTCAGTGCCACCAGAGAGAAAACTGATGACTGAGCAGCGTGTGAGAGTGTGAAACGTTTCATGAGAGACTGTAAACCAGAGACTACATGCTGGTGAAAAACTGAGAAAATGAAACAGAGTAAATGAGACACAGAGACCATACGATCAGTGTGTGTGAGAAACCGATGAGGCTGTAATTGTGTCTGAGGGTACACAATACGCTGGCTGGATGCAGCAGATGATGGTGTAAACGACTAAGACGGGCCATGAGAGGCTCTGTGTGTGAGACTTACTGAGAGCCTAGTAACATTGGTGAATTAGTGACAACAGGATGTCAGAGGCTGAGTGAGGGCAAGTGACCGTGACACTGATTGGGTGACTGAGAGTGTCTGAGAAACGAGTGACTGAGAGTGTCTGAGAAACTGTGTGGGTCTGTGTAAAACTTCAAGAGACTTTATTAAAGGCTGTAGAAGGCTTCCCTGGTGGCGCAGTGGTTGAGAATCTGCCTGCTAATGCAGGGGACACGGGTTCAAGCCCTGGTCTGGGAAGATCCCACATGCCGCAGAGCAACTAGGCCCGTGAGCCACAACTACTGAGCCTGCGCGTCTGGAGCCTGTGCTCCTCAACAAGAGAGGCCGCGATAGTGAAAGGCCCGCGCACTGCGATGAAGAGTGGCCCCTGCTTGCCACAACTAGAGAAAGCCCTCGCACAGAAATGAAGACCCAACACAGCAGAAATAAATAAAGATGGAAAGTAGAAAAAAGATGGAAAAAAAAAACTGTTTCAGCTTTAAAAAAAATGCAGTGGTTCTTAACTTACTTAAAAAAAAAGGCTGTAGAGCAAGGACTGGACATGTTGGAAGCCGCTTGCAAAGAAATGTGAGACGAGGCGACTAAGACGGTGTCTGAGATGCTGTGCGATTGTGTATGCGTGTGAAACTCTTAGCATAGTGACTCTGGGTGTGCAGAATGGGTGTGAGTGTGAAGAGGTGGGAGAAAGAGTGATTGTGGGTGTGGGGGTGTGTGCGCGAGAAACTTCCAGAGAGACCAGTGGTGGCTATAAATCACTAACCATTTGTGTATGTGAGAAAATGACGGCCCGAGTGAGCGGTGGAAACATCCTATCAAAAGGCATGACTCTGTGTGGATGTGCAAAACTGACCCGTGAGAGTAACTGTGGTCTTGCCCAGAGGAGACCATAGTAAGACTGGGGGCCAATGACAGTAAACGACTCCCTGAGTGGCTGGGAGAGGCTGTGCATTTGAGTATGTATTGTTCGTAAGAGACTAGAGACTGTAAATTCAGAAGTGTGTGTGTGTAAATATGTAAAAAAAAGAAAAAGAGAAAATGACTGAGGCTGAATTTGTGTGTGAGAGCCCATGGATGGAATGTGCCAGGCCTAGGAGAAAGCCCTCTTCCATCTGTCCTCTTCCTCCTCAGGCCCCTCGGCTGGCTTCTCCAAGTTCTCCAAAACATGAAATGCTGGAGTTCGCCGGGGCTTTGCCTGGGCTTCCCTTCTCTCTTCTCATGAGCCAAGCCCTCTCCAGGTGGTTTGGTCCAGTCCTGGCACTTGAGACACTACTTCTCCCTGCCATGATGCTCACATTTTTACCTCCAATCCAGATTATTCATCTTCACGCTTATCAGAATCTCCAAAGCTCTGTTTATTGCATTTATTTACTCATTCAGCAGAGGTTTATTGAGCACCTACTGTTTGCTGGTGCCCATCCAGGACCTCCAGACACAGCAGTTAACAAACCAGACACAAATCCCTATCTTTGTGGAGCTGGCATTTTAGTGAGGACAACAGACAAACAAATATATCATATTAGGTGGTGTTGCAATGATTACATGAGATAAGACTCAGTCTTTGTTTAAATAAGAAATCTGCAGTCATTTTATTGCCCAAACGTATAGGAGAGGATGAAAGTGGTGACAGTCCTCTTCCCAAGGGAATCCAGTGAGTAGGTATACAGTTTAGGAACAAAGGAAGTATCGATTATAACATTATTACCAGGGCAACAGGTGATTAGATAAAGCAGCCAACCAGAATTACAGGTTTCTTGGGGAGTTTGTTTTCATAGGATAACAGCACTGATGTCTGAAGTCCTAGAAGCATAACAAGACCCCTTTGTTCAAAGCACACTTTCAAAGACAGGCTTATGTTATCAGGAAACAGTACATCTGTAACAGATACGAATGTCAACACACCTTATCACCCATAAAGCAAGACCAGTATTCTTGAGAAAGTTCTGTTTTAATGCCTGACCAAATCAAATCCTTCAACCTTGTTGTAATTTGCAGAATGGTGTTCCTCCTTGGATGCAGGGGAAATGAGACATTGCCTTCCTAATTCTTAGACTCCTTTTTGTTAATTAAAAAGATTCCTGTTTTTAAAGCAGGCTCTGGAGTTTCACTCATTAGGACTTACTTTAAAAAATACAAAAAAGGCTCTGTGGAGCATGGAAAATGGGCTGCATTGGAATTAATTATTAAGATAAGGATTACGAAGAATAATTTCTCTACATGAGATCCACAAAGAAAAGTAAAGGGGCGGGAACTAGAATGATGGATCTTAAAGTGTGGTCCCCGACCAGCAGGATCAGTGTCACCTGGGACGTTTTTAGAAATTCACATTCTTTTTTTTTTTTTTTTTTTTTTGCTGTACGCGGGCCTCTCACTGTTGTGGCCTCTCCCGTTGCGGAGCACAGGCTCCGGACGCTCAGGCTCAGCGGCCATGGCTCACGGGCCCAGCAGCTCCGCGGCATGTGGGATCCTCCCAGACCGGGTCATGAACCTGTGTCCCCTGCATCGGCAGGCGGACCCCCAACCACTGCGCCACCAGGGAAGCCCCTAGAAATTCACATTCTTGAGCCCCACCCCGGACCTACAGAATCAGAAACTGGGGTGGGGCCTGGCAATCTGGATTCAAAAAACCTTCCAGATGGTTCTGATGCACATATAGGTTTGAGAGCCACTGGGCTAGAGAATGAGAGGTGCCCTACAAAATGCTGAGGAAGGCTTCTGAGAGGGAGGTGACATTTATTGTCTGCCTCTTTTAGAGCATAAGTCCCTTGAGGGCCAGGATTTTGGGCTGTCTTGTCTGTTCCAACCAATGCCCAGAACAACTGGCACCCAATAGTTGCTCAGTAGATGTTGCATCAGTGTATTTAACAAACAGCACCTGCTGTATGCCAGGCACTGGGCTAAGGACTTTTAAAAATCTTAACTCCCAATCTTCGCAACATGCCCTATGATGTAGGCTGTGTATGGGGTGGGGAGGGGTGGCAGGTATTACCTACCCAAGATACTTGATGGAACACGGCCAAGCCAACCATCCCCTTCCTCGGGCCCTGAGGGTGTCCCCAGCTGGCCCCTGGGGCAGTGGATATCCCCAGTTCAGTCCTTCTGAATTCTCCCCCCCATACTCTTGCCACTTCCCCTTCTCACTTCCCTTGTGCTGACCTCCCCTCCACATTGCTGACCACAAAGAACCTCACTTTTAGGAAAGAGGAAGGTGGTGGTGAAGTCAGGATGGAGGATGAAGTAATTACCTCGATGCCCGCTCCACCCCATGAGGAGGGACATGCTGAGCATGCCACACTCACTTCACCCTTGTTCAACACCCCCGTGAGGTTGGCCCTGTCACTGTGGTAGAGGGAGTGCATTTTACAGGTGGAGAAACTGAGGCTCAGAGGTTCAAGTGACTTTCTCAAGGTCACACAGAGAGAGAGTTCAATCTTGCTTCCAACTTCCAGGCTCCACTTCCCCCTCAGTAAGAATTTGTCCAAAGAGCATTGATTGAGTGCCACTGGGCTGCTGGGCGGGGCCTGGGGTGCTGGGCACCCAGTGACAAACAAAACAGGACTGAGAGTGAGGCAGGAAGTAGGGAAGGGAGAGGAGAGGAGGAAGCTCAGGGACAGAGGTGGCAAGGGAGAGGCTGGAGCTGAAGAGACCTGCACGATACCCTACCCTCCCCGCCATCCCCCATCACCACCGCTGCACTTCACCCTCCTAGTTCCTCCTGCCCCTGGTTCCTCTTTCCCACTGACTCTAGGAGCAGATAAGCGCACATAAAGCCGGGAGCCTCCTCTCTGGCGGGGCTGCAGGGGTACACCGCTCAGCATGCCCACCCGAGTGCAGGCCCATCGGTTACTGCTGCTACCGCTGCTGTTGCTGCTCACCCTGCCAGCCACAGGTGAGTGGGTGGGGGCCCGGCTGCCCCCAGGGGTGCCTGGGCCCCCCCACAGCCCTGACCGTGCTCCCCGCCCCATTACAGCCTCAGACCCTGTATTCTGCTTCACCCACTATGAAGAATCCACGGGCAAGTGCAAGGACCTCCTTGGGGGAGGTGTCAGCACGGAAGACTGCTGTCTCAATGCTGACTACGCCTTCCAGGAGCCCCACAGAAAGCTCTGTATGGCGTGCAGGTTAGGGGGAGCCTGGGGTTTGAGGGGGGCAAAAAGGACTGTCTGCGGGGCGACCCAGAACTTGGGCTCTGGCCTTCTCTGAGATTCTCAAGTGTGGCTCCAAGGCCCTGATCGTGACCGTGGCTCCGGGTCTCTCAGCGTCGGCTCTGTTAACATTTGGGGCCAGAAAATTCTTTGTTGAGAGGGCTGACCTCTGCGTTGCAGGATGTTTTGTAGCATCCCTGGCCTCCCACTAGATGCCAGTAGCAACTTGCAACAACTAAAATGTCTCCAGACAGGTAAAAATCATCCTGAGTTGAGAACTGCCATGGCTTACATGTATTGAGCGCTTCCTGCATCCCAGAAGCATTATGGGTGGGGTGCAGCTCAGGTATTTCTGAAGGTAGCTCAAGTCCCCAGATGGTGATGACAGCTCATACGGAGCACTTACTGTATACAGACACGTTGCTGGAGGGGGAGAGTTTGGGCAGTTCTGAGGGCAGCTGCAGGTTCCTAATTATAATGACACTTCATATTCATTGAGCACTTCCAGCATACCAGATGCATTGCAGAGGTTGGGGGTAGCCAGAGGATTTCTGAGGGTATCTCTAGTCTCCTAATCGTGATGCCAGCTTACGTGTACTGAGCCCTCTCTGTGTGTCAGACATATTTTCTAACTCTTTACTATATATATCCCAGATACACCATGGGGATGGGGACCTTGGGGATTTTTGAAGGCAGCTCTGGGCCCCTAGTCGGCAACAGGTCCCATCTGTTTAGCATTATGCTGTGCAGGGGCTTGGATCTGGGGTGTTTCTGATGGGGTCTCTGAGCTCATTGGGATGATGGCTCCTATTTATTATGCACTTCCTGTTTGCCTGCTACCGTGCATGGCTGTGGCCTGGTAGGCTTCTGACAGCAGTTCTGGGCCCCTAGTCTTTGCACTTGTTTACTGCGTGCCTGGCACTGTCCTTGGGGGACTTCAGAGGGTAACTCCAGGTTCCTGATCATGAAGGTAAATGATATTTCAGTATTTGCTGTGTGCCCACCTCCTCCCCAACATCACTAAGAGGTAGATGCTCTCATCACTCCATTCCACATACGTTTATCCCGCACCCCTGTCTGTGCCTACCCACACTCTGTGGTCCCATACACCATCCTTGTCAGAGCGTGCCAGGATGGGACATGTGCTTCTCTCTGCAGGCTCCCACAATGGTCACCGTGGTCCGAGTGGGCCCCCTGCTCAGTGACCTGCAAGGAGGGCTCCCAGCTGCGGCACCGGCGCTGCATAGGCTGGGGCGGGCAATGCCCCGAGAAGGTGGAGCCTGGGACCCTCCAGTGGCAGCTGCAGGCATGTGAGGACAAGCCGTGCTGTGCTGGTGAGGAGGGGCAGCAAGGCGGGCGAGCGCTGTCAGTGACCCGGCACTGGGAACTATCAGGGCAGAAGCCCTGAGGGTGGGAGTGTGCTTCATGTTTGTGAGGTCGAGGAGGAGGCCGGCGTGGCTGGAGGAGAGCGGTGGCAGGTGAGGTCAGAGGGTGACTGATCCCTGTGGGCCACAGTGAGGATGTTGGCTTTTATTCTGAGTGATGTAGTGATGGCGGAAAAAAACATGATCTGACTTGGGTTGTGACAGATCCCTCTCGCCGTCAGGACGACAGACTGTATGTGGTGAGTAGTGAAGCAAAGGGACCACTGTGAAGGCTACTGCAATAGTCCAGATGAGCAATGATGGTGGGCCAGGTGTGGCAGAAACAATGGGCACAGGATTAGCTGATGTGGGATACATGAGGAAGCCTGGACCCCTGAATGACACAACCACCTCCATCTTGTCCCCCTCTTTTCTCTCCCACAGAGATGGGCGGTTGGTCCAACTGGGGGCCCTGGGCATCTTGCTCTGTCACCTGCTCTAAAGGGACACGGATTCGTCGTCGAGCATGTGATCGCCCCACCCCCAAGTGTGGGGGCCACTGCCCAGGAGAGGCACAGGAGTCAGAGGCCTGTGACACCAAACAGGTCTGCCCCAGTGAGTGAGGGCAACCACAGGGCAATGATGTGGGCACCCAGAGTGGGTCTGGGGGTTACAGCAGGGAACTTCCAGGGTGGGAGGACTTCAGCATGTATGACCACACTTGGCATCTCCCCACCCCCACCCCATCACAGCACACGGGGCCTGGGCTGCTTGGGGCCCCTGGGGCCCCTGCTCAGGCACCTGCTACAATGGACCCAAGGCATCTGAGGAGAGACGAAGCCGCACATGCTCTGCACCTGAGCCCTCCACACAGCCTCCCGGGAATCCCTGCCCAGGGTCATCCTCTGAGCAGCGGGCCTGCACCGGCCTGCCACCCTGCCCAGGTACTCGGGGATGAGGCCTCTGACACTCTGCTCTTGATTTAGGCAACAGATGCTCTGCCATTTCAAGGGACAGAGATCTGAGACCACGTGACCATGGAGCTCTTCATTTGGGGGCAGTCCGGCTCAAGGGTCTAGGGGCTGAGGGGGGAGATTGACGTGGCCTTTCTCCTCACTCCTGTCCCCCCCAACAGTGGCTGGTGGCTGGGGGCCATGGGGCGCTGTGAGCCCCTGCCCTGTGACCTGCGGCCTGGGTCAGACCCAGGAACAACGGACATGTGATCGCCCTGTGCCCCAGCACGGGGGGCCCTTCTGTGTCGGTGATGCCACCCGGACCCACATCTGCAACACGGCCGTGCACTGCCCTGGTCAGTACCCCAAGATGCACCATTTCCATGCCTAAGCCCCTCGCCCATCTCTGCTGCCCAGTTCCTGCTGTTAATGCCTTGTTCCTGCCTCTAATTCCTCCATTCCTGGCTCCGATGCCTTGGTTCCAACTCTGATCCCCCTTTCCCACATCTGATCATTCCCACCCCATCTCCCAGCCCCCATTCCTTCCTCTGAACCCCCTTGCTGGCTCCTTTCTTTGGTGCAAGTGCAGCTGCTCCTGTCTCTGCAGTGAACGGAGAGTGGGAGCTCTGGGGGGAGTGGAGCACCTGCATCCGCCAGAGCATAAGACACATCAACTGCCAGGAGATCCCAGGCCAGCAGAGCCGCTTCAGGCTCTGCAAGGGCCGCAAGTTTGACGGACAGCGATGTAGCGGGGATCAACAGGATATCCGGCACTGCTACAACATCCAGCGCTGCCTCTGTGAGTGCCCCCAGAGACCATGCTGTGAGGGTGCAGCAGCCGTGCAGGGACAGGGGCTTCCTGACTCTCTGCCACAGACCGCATGTCCCTGCAGCCTCTCTCTCATCACGGCACCAAAACCTCTAATTCTGACTCGCAGGGAAAGGCTCCTGGTCGGAGTGGAGTACCTGGGGGCTGTGCATGCCCCCGTGTGGACCCAACCCCATCCGCACCCGCCAGCGCCTCTGCAAGGCCACGCTCCCCAAATTCTCGTGAGTGAGGGGGCAGTGTGCCTTGGAAGGGGTCTTGATATTGATATGTCAGCAGTCAGGGTGGGAGAGTTGGCCACCCCCAACCAGGGCTTCCACCACTGGGTCCATAGGTGCCTGTCTGGCCGAGTGCCATCTCTCAGCTGTAGGAAGAGGGGAGAAACTAAAGAAGAAGCTGAGAAAGAGGATGTTGAGGGGAGAATCAGTAGCCTCTGTGCCCTTCTGTGACTCATTCAGTCACTCAGTCATTCTCCCATTCACTCTGTCCTTCCTGTGTCCATGTGCTCTGCCCCCTCAGTTACCCAAGCTTTGACTTGCTTGTTCAGTCACTCATGCCTCCATTCACTGTCTCATTCCCTCAGTCACCCGTGCCCCAAAGCACTCTAAGGCCTTTTTGGTAACAACAGTTGCAGACACACAGAACCCAGATCCCATGGATTCCCCCACGAGATCCAGGTCTGCTGGGCCCTGACAGAAGGCATCTGAGAAATGGTTGGTGTGTGGAAAAGGGACTGCCACCTCAGTCAGGGTCCAGGAAGCTGATTGGGCCTCCCCTGGCAGGAGGGAGTTGGGGAAGGCTTTCCCACCATCAAAACTGTGTGAGGAGAGTCCTGGACACAGGTGATCAGCCGCCTGAAGTGTTTCCAGGTGGCCAGGGTGGCCCAGGTGTTGGAGAGGGTTAAAACACTCACTTATCCCTTCCTTATTTCCATATGCATCAAACTACTAGATTAAGTGGCCTCTTCTCAACTC
>NW_021146781.1:0-25000 GCF_002837175.3 Physeter macrocephalus
GCCGATGCAGGGGACACGGGTTCGCGCCCCGGTCTGGGAGGATCCCACATGCCGCGGAGCGGCTGGGCCCGTGAGCCATGGCCGCTGGGCCTGCGCGTCCGGAGCCTGTGCTCCGCAACGGGAGAGGCCGCAGCAGAGGGAGGCCCGCATACCACAAAAAAAAAAAAAAAAGTGGGAACAACCCAAAATATCCATTGACAGATGAATGGATAAACAAAATGTGGTATATACATACGATGAAATATTCATCAGCCTTAAAAAGGAAGGAAATTCTGACCCATGCTGCAACATGGATGAACCTTGAGGACATTATGCTAAGTGAAAGAAGCCAGTCACAGAAAGACAAATACTGCATGATTCCACTTATATGAGGTGTCTAAAGTAGTCTTAGAAACAGAAAATAGAATGGTGGTTGCCCAGGGCTGGAGGGAGGAGGGAAAGCGGAGTTGTTCAATGGGTGGAGAGTTTCTGTTTTGCAAGACAAAAAATTTCTAGAGATCTGCTGTACAAGAATATATATGTAGTTACCACTACTGCACTTTATACTGAAAAATGGTTAAGATGGTATATTTTATGCTATGTGTTTTTTACCACAATTTAAAAAAAAAATATCTTTAGAACAGAAAAAAAAGGAACTACTGGTACCTAAAACAACCTAACTAAAATCAGATAAATCTCAGTGAATGATTCTGAGTAAAAAAAGTCAATCTCTGAAAGTTACATACTGTGTGATTCCATTAATAACATTCTTAAAATAACAAATTTGCAGAAATGGAGAGCAGCTTAGTGGGTTGCCAGGGGTAAAGTGGGGTGTAGGGGTGGGAGGGAAGTGGGTGTGTCTATAAAAGGGAAACCTGAGGAATCTCTGTGGTGATAGAAATGTTCTGTATCTTGGCCATATAAATGTCAATTATTCTAGTTTTGATTTCATGCTTATGGTTTTCAGGATGTTACCATTGATGGAAACTGGGTGAAAGCTACAGGGATTTCTCTGTTTTGTTCCCTATAAGTGCAATATGAATCTACAATTATTGCAAAATAAAAAGTTTAGTTAAGTTTAAGACAAATTTTCTCCAAATGATGGAGGCTAGACACTAACTGGAAATGATGTAGAGGAGATTTTAGTATGTGATATTTACGTAGGTGGGGAGAAAGGATGTAGGCTGACTCAGAAAAACTGTTCATGTCTGAGCTGCCCCAACCTCGTTACCCCAATGTTCACCAAATATGCAATTCTAAGAAACCCTATGTAATCATTTTTGGAAGGGGAGCCTGGTCAGAATGTTCCCTAAGTTTTAATCTTCAAAGGCCTAGATGTTGGATCTAATAAGAAACCAGAGGAGTAATTTTGGGCACCAGGAGAAGAGGGAGGAACATCCAGACCCCCAAGCCAGTTCTCTGTGGCCTGTGGGCAAGTTTAGTTAGAGGGGCAAGCAGCCACCTTCATGATGGAGGTTTTCTTCTGACCAAGCTCCAGTGAGTCAGGGCTAATATAATCCCTCTGGTATCAGCTGAACAAAGAACAGTGAATGCTTCCCTTTATTTCCACTGTACCTGCTTAGAAATCTGCCTCATGAGTTTATGGGGGGATAACCTGAGAACACAAATTGGAAGAGCTAGTATCTTGGGACTATTGTGGTGGCTACGGGAGCCCAGCTGATTATTCCATGAATACCACTCCATCAGGAAGGTAATCAATTGTACCGGTTGGCTGAACTTAAGCTACAGTGCTGGGAAAGAAAGAAGCTTACCCTAAGTTACAGCAAAATCTTCTCCATGACATTTGTCTACGTGCTTCCGTCCTCTGGAGCCCCTAGTACTCAGAAGTGATGGGTATGGAGCTCCTCATGCATGCTGAAATCAGTAACAAGTAGCATTTACTGAGCACCACCAGAGGCCAGGCCCCAGGCTGGATAGTTTTTGCACATCGCATTGAAATTTCTCAATAACCTGGTGGTGAGATAGTTCGTATTATCTGCTTTATAGATGAAGAGACTGAGTTTCAGAAGTTACGTGGTTTGCCCAAGGTCCCACAGCTAGCAAGAGGCAGAGCTGGAATTCAGGCTCAGGCCCCTCTATCTATAAAGCCTGCACCTTTAAGAAAGTATCAAGCAGTATCACATATATATGAAATCCAGGCCCCAAATCACCAGAAAATGACCAGAGCCCCTAAACTCAGTGGAAAGGGGTCAGAGGGCAGGTGAAAGCTTTCTGCTGATCAGAGCCACATTTCCTCCACCCACTTGGTACACAGTAGGCACTCACTAAACGACTGTTAAGCTGAACTGACCCAGAGGCCCTCCCATTCAACCGTGTGTGCTGGGAGAACAGGAGGCAGATGGCGGGCACCTCTTGCCTGCCTTCCCCGTTGAATTTGGCAGTGGCAATGCTGTCTGTGTTCTTGTCTGACGGGGATGGGGCCCTGGGAAATCCTACAAGACAGATGGCCACACACACACCAGGCTGCTTTGAAGGGCATGCGACAAAGAAACTCAGAGTGCGCCCCAGGGTATCGTGATGACCTCAGATGCAAAGTATGAAGTGAGCCAATTCTGTAACCTCAGCGAATTTCACAGACTAAACAGTGGCGGGTGAGCGCTTGTGACTTCTGCTGACAGAGCGGCAACATGACCTGGTAGCTGCTGGGTTTGCACAAGGATCTTCCTTCACTGATATGCACAAGTGGCCTCTCTCGGAACAGACCAGTAAGCAGAGACGCACACACAGGGTATTTCCTCTGCCAGGGGTTGCCGGTTTTCCCACTGTTGCTGGATTCATCCTCAAAGAGTTTGGGATGGAGCCTGAGCTGGGACCCCTCTGCTGAGAAGACCTGGAAGGAGACTTGTGATAAAGACTAAGAGGCTGCTGTGGCCAAGAAGGTCTGCCGCAGGAGGGGAGAGGGGCTGCAGGAAAGGCTCGCACAGTGTCCAGACAATAGAGATTTAATTGTTTCAGACTGGAGGGAGGGAACAGGCGGGGAGCAGGAGAGAAGAAGAAAGAAGACATTAATGAAAGAATAACGGCCAAGGCCACACTAAAAATACTTCCCTGGCACATATTTCTGCCAATGCATAGCAGCCTTTCAATTAAGGATGTGTCATTTCCTGGGTTATTAAATCCAGATCATGGAACATTCCACTCTGGGACAGTAAAAGAGGGTCACGTTCTCAGCCTCCCCCAGCAAAAAAGCAGCAAAGAATGGGGATCACGGCTCTCGGTGTTTCCACCACTCAACTCCCCACTGAGCTGCTTGGGAGAAAGCTTCCCTTCGGGGTATGTCCGTGGAAAGCTTAGGGGGGCCCAGCATGGCGCTCTTTCTCAGGTACCCCATAGGCCCCCACAGTCACCGTGAAGGGCATCATCATCATCTCAAGCCAGTAGGGCCTGGCAGGACTCAGAACTGAAGGACGAAGGAGCATTAGTAGCCACTTTGCCTTGGTTACTACAGTAAATGCTGGTGACCTTTAACATCTTGTAAAGCCAAAGTCACACGGCAGAAAGTCTCCCCTGCTAGGCCCTGTGCAGCTTAAAAGGAAATTGCAAAGCCCTCTCAGTGCTGGGCACAGGCACCTGCGTGGTGCCCAGAACACCTGCCTCTCTTTTTCGGGGAGAAGGACTGTGTGCACAGTATGATCAAGGGGCTCCCCACGATAGCTCCTTCCAAACATTTAAGTAGTTTGGAACCTCTTGTGCCTTAACCTGTCCTAACCTATATCTGCAGCAGTGGGTTTGCCATTTAATCGCCCTAACAGCTGGGCAGAGTCTTGTTAAAGGTGAATTGAGAAGAAATTGAACAGCAAAATTGGCTTCAGAGCTAGTATAAGAACTGAGGATTCCAACCCTAAATGAAACAAAAAGACAACCTACAGACTGGGAGAAAATATTTGCAAGCAATATGACTGACAAGGGGTTACTTTCCAAAATATGCAAACAGCTCATACAACTTAATATCAAAAACAACCCAATCAAAAAATGGGCAGAAGACCTAAATAGACATTTCTCCAGAGACAACATACATATGGCCAACAAGCACATGAATGGATGCTTAACATCGTTAATTATTAGAGAAATGCAAATCAAAACTACAATGAGGCATCACCTCACACCAGTTAGAATGGCCATCATCAAAAAGTCTACAGAGCGACTTCCCTGGTGGCGCAGTGGTTGAGAATCCACCTGCCAATGCAGGGGACACGGGTTCAAGCCCTGGTCCAGGAAGATCCCACATGCTGCGGAGCAACTAAGCCCATGCGCCACAACTACTGAAGCCTGTGCTCTAGAGCCCGAGCTCTGCAACAAGAGAAGCCACCACAATGAGAAGCCCGTGCACCGCAACGAAGAGTAGACCCCACTCGCCGCAACTAGAGAAAGCCCACATGCAGCAACGAAGACGCAACAACAAACAGACCCAATGCAGCCAAAAATAAGTAAATTAAAAAAAAAAATCTACAAAGAACAAATGCTGCAGAGGGTGTAGAGAAAAGAGAACCCTCCTACACTGTTGGTGGGAATGTAAATTAGTGTAGCCACTATGGAGAACAGTGGAGGTTCCTTAAAAAACTAAAAATAGAGCTACCATATGGTCCAGCAATCCCACTCCTGGGCATATATCTAGAAAAGATGAAAACTCTAATTCGAAAAGATACATGTACCCCAGTGTTCACTGCAGCACTATTTACAATAGCCAAGACATGGAAACAACCCAAGTGCCCATCAACAGACGTTTGGTTTAAGAAGATGTGGACACGGGCTTCCCTGGTGGCGCAGTGGTTGAGAATCTGCCTGCTAATGCAGGGGACACGGGTTCGAGCCCTGGTCTGGGAGGATCCCACGTGCTGCGGAGCAACTAGGCCCCGTGAGCCACAACAACTGAGACTGCGCGTCTGGAGCCTGTGCTCTGCAACAAGAGAGGCCGCGATAATGAGTCCCGCGCACCGCGATGAAGAGTGGCCCCCACTTGCCACAACTAGAGAAAGCCCTCGCACAGAAACGAAGACCCAACACAGCAAAAATAAATAAATTGATTAATAAACTCCTACCCCCCAACATCTTCTTTAAAAAAAAAAAAAAAAAAAAAAAGATGTGGACACACACACACACACACACACACGCACGCACACCCCTGAATATTACTTAGCCATAAAAAAGAATGAAATAGTGCCATTTACAGCAACATGGATGGACCTAAAAAAGATGTGGACACACACACACACACACACACACACACACACACGCACGCACACCCCTGAATATTACTTAGCCATAAAAGCCAGATATCTGCCGGCTGACAGTTTCCTGCCTGCGGCCTGCTGCCCCTCTGTCCACAAGGTGGCCTGGTACTGTGGGTCTTGCTGAGTCCAAGCCCAGGGACCCCAGAAATTCTGAAACAGTAACAGTCACAGACATAGAAAACAAATTTATGGTTACCAAAGGGGAAGGGGGGAGGGATAAATTAAGAGTACAGAACAGATACACACCACCATATATAAAATAAATAAACAACAAAGATTTACTGTATAGCACAGGGAACTATATTCAGTATCTTGTAATAACCTATAACGGAAGAGAATCTGAAAAAAAAAATATATATATATATACACATATAAAAAACCGAATCACTTTATACATATAAATACCTGAAACTAACATAAGATTGTAAATCAACTATACTTCAATTAAAAAAAAAAAAAGAACTGAGGGTTCCAAGCGGAAAAGATCCTCCGAGATCAGACAAGTTTGGAGCACACGGTATATTCCAGCAAGTCTGACTGTCAGTACCATCTGAAAATCAGGGGATTTCAGATGAAAAGAAGCTTTCTGACTTGTGGTTTGATGAAATGAATCATCAGAAATGGGAATCCTAGGCCTGCATGTGGTGTCTGTCTGGAGCCAAGGAGTGGTCCCCCCTCTGGACGGGACACGTACTGTCCAGCTGCCATGGGTCGCTCTGCTCCCCCTGTCTGTACTCAGAGCTCTGTCCTTGAGTCCTTATCTTCCCTGCCACCTTTGGGCACTTGAGGTGGTAACTCGTGCCCTAGGCCCTCCCGTTTTCCACCACAGATAACTGATCCCATCTCTTACTCTCTGTCCTCAAACCCAGTTCTCTACCATGGGCTGTGGGATTCCCAGTGTTTCTGGATTCATCTTCAAAGTGTTTGGGAGGGAGTTGACTCTGGGCCCCCTCTGCTGGGAAGATGCAGAGGATCCTTTGGATAAAGACTTAGAGGCAGCTGTGGCCAAAGGCGACAGGCCTCCCCAGCCCTAAGTAGGATGCTTCCTTAGACCTCTCCACCTTGGCCACCTGCAACCCTTCCTCTCCCCTGGGCAAGCCCACCTCTGCCTCTGCCCCAGATCTGAACCTGTTGTAACAGACACACATTTATATCCTCATGGACTTCCTTCTGTTATCTCTACTGGGCCACTTGAGGGAAAAAGGCAAACACTGCTTCACCAAAAACTGCATTCAGGTACTCTTGCCTTGCTCAGACCAAATGGTGATCATAAGCAGAAGGCCCAGACTATAAAAACTGAAGAGTTTCTTGGGAAGCAGCAGAGCTGTCAAGGAAGGAAAATGGTCACTTAGAAGAAGACAATGACCACGGAAACCAGGATAATAATAACATAGGTCTCGGTGAATACTCAGTTGGTGTGTCAGACACGGTACTGGCATTTTACAGGTTACTTCTTATTTTACAACAGCCCTACAAGGCAGGTGGTATTACCCCCTTTTTAGAGATGAGGAAAATGAACACAGAAAGAACTGTGCTAAGGTAGGCATTTTTCTCCCAGGGCTAGTGGCTGAACCTTCTCCCCACTGCCTGCACGAGCCTGTCCTGGTGTGAAAAGCCTCTTCCAGGACTGGCCCAGAGCGGACTGCACGGGCCTACTTACGCTCTGCCATTCGTCTCCTGCCCACTGGCTGCCGTCTTTGACTCCAAGGAGTTGTTGAAGTTGGAGATGTTTTCAGAGGAGTAGAGGCCAGCTGGGTTGTTGTACTGGTTTGTGATGACCCTGGGGGCAGGGCTGGAGGCAGGTGAGGCGGTAAAGGGCATGGCACTCCGGTTGTGGGCGCTTCCTATGTGTAGGACCTCCTGCGGGCAGAGATCAGAGGAGAAATCAGGGGGGTGTCCAATATGCACCCCTCGATGGATGGTACAGGCTGAGTGCCAGGGAGAGAGAGGTGTTCCAATGAGCTATGATGGCCCTGGCTCAATGCCAAACTAGCTGAGGGGCTCTGACAAACCCACCTGACATGGGGCAAGACCCAGGACGTTGCATGAGCCAGGCACGTGTACAGTTTCATCCACCAGCTCTGCCTCCTGGTTCTTCCCTGAGGCCCAGCAGAGCCTGATCTCCTGCTGGGTACCCCTGGGCAGGACACCCCCTGATGCCCTGGGCTGTCAGGATCCAAGTCAGAGCTGAAACACCCTTTCAGGGCACATTTCCAGAGGGATTAAGTACCAGGAAGAGAGGAACTGGCATCACTTCAGTGCGGAGCAGGAGATGATAAAAGGTGGAGATGAATTCCCCAGGAAGGAGCGGTTTAGAGAAGCAAGATAAGAGGGTTGTTGTGTCACCAGTGAAGCAGCTGCTGACTAGGCAGAGAAGCCTCAGTGCGCTGGCAGAAGGGGCTACGGGGAATGACTGATCTGGTGTTTTGTGTGGGAGAAGGCCAAGGCTGATCAGATAGAAGGCTGGGGGACACCTGCTACAGCGCGGCGCCCAGGGGAGCTGCAGGAAAGGACTTTGAGTTCCTCCTGTGTTCACTCCCCTCTTTCTGTAATTTGAGGAAGCGCCCTCCACCTCCACGCTGGACTGCCAGGACTTGGTGGATAATCACTACAGCTGCAACACCTAGGAGCTACTTTAAGAACACCCCCGAAAACTTTTTAAACTAACGTTCGCCTTTTGAAAAAAATCACGGCTTTTCTGATGACTCAGTTAGCAAGATGCTTTCCGCATGGGTGTTCTGGTTCAAACCCTGCTCCCAGGTGAGAGCGTACTCTGTGCAGCCTTCTAAACTCGATGTGCGTCCTATTTTCTGGGTCTCCCAGAAATCCTCCTGAATCCTGGACTCCTTGTTAACACCCAGGCCCAGAACGACTGCTCTTCCTTGTTTTTTTTTTTTTCTCTCTTTCTTCACTAAACCTTCAAGTCTTTCACACTTTCTTAGAAAACGATGATGAAAACCACCAGCTTAATTCACTGTGTACTGACTTAAAAGACAACATGAAAATGTGTTTATGATGATTCAGATAGTCTCCCTCTTCAACAAGTCGGAATCAGTGCGGTTTTACTGTATACATTACGTTGAGCTGACTTTATCCACGTTGGACAAAAGCTCAGTACACACAGCTTGTTCACCAAAGGGGAAGTATAATTAGTTAAGAAAATAACTTCAGCAGTAATCAAAGAATGGTTAAGTACGTTCTATGGCACAACCACCCCAAGGAATAAGAAGGGGTCATTAACAGTAGCAGACTTCCCGAAGGGTGGCCTGGGACTCTGGCACCCGTCATTGGCTACCCTGCAGCTCTGTGGGGCAGGTGGACAGCGGCAGCCAGGACTGCAATTCTTTCCTCCTCTCTCCTTCCCCACAGCAATTCCTTAGGAGCATCTTAGGATGCTGAGCACCAGGGAAGAGCCCTCATATTTCTGTCTTGGCTCAGTTTTTTCCCTGTTGCTTCCTGCTCGGCTTTGGGCAAGTTATTACTTCTTTCTTAGCCATTGCACAGTGCCCAGCACACAGCAGACAGTCAACCAGTGTCATTCCCTTCTCCTTCCATAGAAACACATTTTCAGTTAGAATGGAAGTCAGTAGAAAATGCAGGTTGGAAATTCTGATTTTTTACTTTATAGAGAATCTCCTAAGAATGTATCTGTTTTGTATATAAAAGGAGTATCTCTAACCCCATGTGAATACTGGTCTTTCCAGAAGTCAGGCGGTTAATTCAGGGCCTGCCTTTTGGAAGGGATGATGTCATTGTTTGGGCTTTGTATTTATGTCTCCAAGGAAACTCAATAATGAGGAAATATAAACTAGGTGTGTAACTACACTGACCTCAGATAAGCTGGGGTGTGGGCTAGCCTTACATGAATGAACAAATCCTTTAATTATAGATGAACTCTGCTCTTAGTCATTCCTCTGTTTTAGAATGACTGGAAGTGGAAGATTTTGGAAAAATGAGAGGTGGGAAGTTTTTCATATGAACAAAGAATTACTGGAATCAAAAGAAATGTATAGTCAAGTTAGATGTTAAAGTGTTGGAGATTTTTTTAATCTGAAGAACACTACCTTCAAAAGATTAATATAGGTACTCAGATTATATGTTTAAGATGAAAATTCAAGTATAATACATATAAAAAGTATAACTAAAATGTAAGCATTGCCTTACTGAAGTGAAAACTAGGATTTTAGATAGACCACATTAAAACAAAATCATTCCTTATATATTATAAAACATATAAGGACTTAACACATTAAAACAACATTTATAGTAAATTTAATGAAGTGGCTGAGAACTCCCTAGGAAATTGGAATTGACTGTGGCATGTTTTAAATTAGTTTGTACAACTGCCAGTTTATAGACTGAATGCCATTTCATGAACTTTCCTTAGAGGGGCTGTACAGAATAATATGGTCATGTCAGTTTTGAAATGCCAGATGCAAAATGATCCTTAAAGTGACTCTTAGGACTAAGTATTATTTTTATTATATTAATGGAAAAAATTTTGTGTGACTGCATTTCTGACATTTTAATGGAAGACATTTGAGAAAATACCATTCACATACAGCCACTCAATTTACCCACACTAATGTACCCAGTGAGTTCAATTTCATACAAGTTTCTGTTTTAGGTATAAAAGATAACTAGCTATATGTTATCTTTTGATTATATCTCAATACACCATAAAAATGAAACAGTGTCCCAAATTTAGAAAAAAAAAAAAGTTCAAATCTTCACATGGGGCTAAATGTATAACGATCACAAACCAGTCTAAAAGAAGTTTTCAAAAGCCATTATCGACTTACCTACTTAACATACCACTAACAACTCATTAATTTATCCAAGAGACACACTTTGTGAAAAGTAGCTATCAGGTGTGAGGAATTTTACAAAGATGTTCTAAACATTCTTCTCTACGTTTCTCCCCTTGTTTCTCAAGACTACCCATTCATTGTAGATAATTTAGGAGATGTAGTTAAAGAAGAAATACAATCACTTATAATCTGTTATGTACAAATATGGGATCTCAGGACAGTCTCCCATCCAGGAAATTCTATTTGGCCAACAAATTGTGCATTGGCTCCCTATCACATTTTCCAATATGAACTACCACTTTATTTTAGTAATTTTAAGATCTCACTGTAAGAAAACTAGAGATTCCCATCCTAAGGCTCTTGGAAACCAGGCAGTAGGACCCGGGACCCGGGGTGGGGCGGGGAATGTCTGGGTTTACTACTAAATTTCCTTGTAGTTCCTCTAGGCTCTAGGCCTCAGGACCCAAACTTCTTTTTGTCCCTGGCATGATTCATTTGCATCTGCAATCCATAATGAGCTGAGTCAGCACCCCTATTTTGCCATGGTTCTGCCACCCTATTCTGCACAGGAAAGCTTCCACCCGCTTCCCGTATCCCCTTCCTACCCGCCGTGTCCAGCCCAGGCCTTGGCGTCACTGCCCTGGGGTTTTCCAGCCCCTTCCTCCCACAGTTCCCTTACGGGAAGAACCAAACAAGAGCCAGGTCCCAGCAGTGTCAGCGGAGGGCCCTCCCCCTGCGTCCTATCCCCTGCCTCCGGGGCAGGAAAAACGGGAGTGTGCCTAGCTGTGTCAAAAGCAGAAAGGCCTCTGGGTGCTGAGAGCAAGGGCCATGGTGGGCAAGTACTTACTTGGGGTTCAGAGGCTAAATTCATCTTGTATGGGTGACGTTTCCCTTCCTCTGTCACCAGAGGAGACCAGATTTTCTGTTCAGATCTGCAACAGATTGACAAAGCTGTTGTTTCATGCATGCTAAATAAATAAAATATACTAAAAATGGAGTGGGAAAGTGTCCCCTCTTGCCCGACTGCTAGCCTCTGAACTAGCACTCTGCCCCCGCTTTCCCCTCCATTTTGCTATCAGCGTGATTTTCGGAAGCACCAACCTCATGACATCATGTCTGATGGCTGTGTGCGCTCAGCCCTGCGGGATTTCCCAAGCTGCTGTCATTCTTCCAGCCTCATCCTCCCCCACTGTGCTCCGTACCGCTGACCCAGCCACACCAGCCTCCTCCACGCTCCTGAGCATGCCTGATGCCGCCCGCCTCTGCTCAGGACTCCTCTATCTCATCCAGTGTTCCCGATCCAGACCAGATAACCAACTTGTTCGTGAAGTGTGTCTGGACCAAACAAAAGCGATGCCTCCTTTTCTGAGCTTGATTTCCTTGTACCATTCACACAGCAACTCTCTAGGTCTTGTCTCAGTTTTCATTAGTGTAGCATTTTTTCACTCTTACGGGTAAAGAATATTTGTACTTATCCTTTTATTGTCAGAGTGCCCAGCACAAGGCCAGATATATACAAGATGGAGCTATTCAATGTGTTGGTAAATGGATCAAAAAAATCAATCTGTAATGAATGAATGTCTTGAAGGAGAAGATGTGGACTGAGATAAAAATGGAGACAAGAATGAGGGATAAATGTGCTTTTGAGGGGATAGTAAGAAAACAGTGCACCTCCCATGGGGGTAGGGCTCTGAAGTGTACAAGATGGTTTTCATTTCATTATACTGATTTCACTACCTCAAAATTTTGGTTAGTTGTGTTAGGTCAAGTGAAAATGCAAATATCTTAGAGAAAGATGCCCACACTATGAAGAGCACCGTGAAAATTAGAGAGGAAAATGAGCAACCTGAAATTTCAATTCCACAGACCTTCTGCCTGCCTACACCATACAAGGCACTGAGCTGGGTGGGTAGGGGATCCTGAAATAGGTGAGGTAGTCCCTGCCCACAAGCAGCTTCCAGTCGACCAGAAATGAGCGAGTGTTTCCACGGGCCTCACCTGGTTACTGTCAGAGTCATGTTGTCTGTGCAGCCCTTGATTTTGTTCTGAGCTTCCAAGTGTGTCATATTGCTGGTATTTTCCCCATCGATGGCTGTGATTACATCTCCAACACATAAATTAGCTGTAGCAGCCTTGCTTCCGGGAGTGACCTGGAAAAAAGGAGAGAGCTGGCTTAGTTACCATCTGTCTCCAAGGAAACCACTGAGTAAGTTACCACCGGATTAAGTATTCACTAATGTGGATCAAAGCATTTAAAAAGGAAAGAAGGCTAAAATCATGTTTCAATAGTAATGATCCTTTATAGTTATGTAATACATTATGGTTGGCAATGAGTTCTTTTCTATCTACCATCTCATTGGATCCTTACAATGACCTTGTGAAAAAGGAAGGCAAGTATCAGTCCCCATATTGGTCCCCATTTTAGAGACCGAGAAACTGAGGTTTAGAAAGATCTGTGACTTACCTGGGATCACCCAACTGATATATTACTGTATTACTAGTCATCCAACTATCAATAGTATAATACAGAGCCAGGACTCAAACCCTAAAGCAGACCCAATGTTCTTCCCACTGTCTCTTGCTGCTTCCCTAAAATTAGTCACCAATTTAAAAAAACACACACTTAGAGAACACTATGTACAAAAACATCCTATTTCTATAGAAAACAATTAAGATGCTATTTACACACACAAAAAAATTGAGATGCTGCATACCAAACTGTTCACAGTATTACATCTCTGTAATGTTGTTGGTTTATACAATGAGCTTGAATTACTTTTGTAATTGAAAAAAGCAACAAAGAATATTTTAAAATACAACAGTATAGGTTTATACCGGTTCACTTCCTCCCAGCCAGGAAATTGACTATTAGGGTTAGCCCCTTTGGGTGGCTGATTTTCTACAGGCCAGTGCTTCTAAAACCAGTGGTTCCAAATTTATGGGCAACCAATGCTTGGGGGAAGCCAGCCAATGACTGCAATGGGTCATCAAATTCATCTGCCTAGTGAGCATTACATGTGACCTGAATAAATATCAAGCTTCACGTGGAGATGTACAACTATCTTTCAAATGAATATAGACGCTGTTGTGATGAACAAAGTATGAACTCATTTTGAAGTAGTACTAACCTCAGAGAAGTTTTTTACTATTAGGTATTTTCTAAACCAAGGTATACTAAAAATAGGACCATCATCCCAAGGTCAGTCCATGACTTTGACATTAAAAGACCTTCCTTGATGAGAAGTCCAAGCCCTCCAGGAGCAGAGTACGCCCAGACTCCCAGCACCCACAGGGTTCTGGCCTCACCTTGGAGAAGGCCCTTGACCCCGGGAGCCCAGTGAAGAAGATCTTACAAACATTTGAGGGTCTCCGTAAGGCTGAACCACAGGTAAGAGGCCTTTCAAGACATCAAATCAGGACACAAGGCTTATGTCCTGAGCCTGCGTGTCTGATGCAGTTTTCAGCAGCCAGTTTCCAATCAGCCCTCGCCAAACGGAAAACACTGACCCTTCTGAGGTGGGCTAGTGTGATGGCTGCTGTCATGGCCACCCCCCCCATCAGTGCCCTATCCCCACCCCCCATCAGTGCCCTATCCCCACCCCCCATCAGTGCCCTATCCCCACAAAATAAGGGGTGGATGACTTGACCCTTGAGGTTCCTTCCGGTTCAGACATGCTATGACTTTATCAGGCAAAACTCTCCTGGAATGTAGCAGGATGTGGAAACCAGTACAGAGATCCTGACCTCCTAACGTTCCTTTCTGGCTTTCCCATCATCTGTTTACCAGAGATCTGGCCTTTAGAAAACAAAAGCCCCCAATCCGAGGTTCGGATCTTCTTCTAATGCAGCCACTGGGAAAAGATATTTTATACAGGCGACCGTAGGCCGCACTCCTTTCAGTTGACTTCGGGGAGTTAGTTCTGAGTCACCCAGTATGTGCCATAAAGACAAATTCCTCTCATTTTCTGCCCGTCTTCCCGAGAAGACTGACCTGGTGTGACTTCATGTATATTTCGCTTTTTTCTAAAGAACAACACAGACCCCTTGTTTTACAAATGGCCCTAAGCATCACTTTATTTGGGATGAACCATGGTTCTGGGTTGGCAAACTCTGTCTCCAGGGAGAACAGCCTGATTGAACTCATTTATCATGACCAACTCTCATGGTCTTAAAGAGAAGTCCCCTTGGATAAAATCCAGAATCACTAATGAGGTTCCTCAGGACTGTGCCATTCCCCTACTAAGCTCTAGCTACAGGAGCCTTCCTTACTTCTTTCCCGCCTCAGGGCCTTAGCACCTGCTGTAGCCACTACCTGATTAACTTCTTGACTTAAATGACCCTTCTCACAGAAGATTTTCCTGAACCCTCCAATCTAAGTTAGATCCCTTGTCAACCTTCCCCCTGCCCCCCGCACCCCATCAACATTTGCATACACTGTCTTTTTCACGGCACTTGTCAGTTAGGTTTGTAAATCTATTCTGTGGGTTTGTTTACATAATGCTTGAGAGGCTACTAAACAGTAAGGTGTGTGAGAGCAGGATTTGTCTGCCTTTTGCACTGTGGTATCCCCAGTGCCTAGCAGTGACTGGCACATAGTAGATGCTCAATAAATATTTGTCCAATGAGTGACTGAATCCAAAATATCTAGCGGTTGTTAAATATGTAATCATGCTGCTATCCTGGACTGTGACCACTAACAAAACTAAAATGAGGAGATGGGGGCGGTGGGGGGCAAAAAGCTTGAGAAAATGAAAATAGAAATTTCCTTTTACTTTCATACGCTCAGCTGCTAAGAACTCTGGAATTTCCAGCATTTGGTTCAAACTGTCTTGGAGGTGAGGCATATCTGCTAAGTACATCCCGACAGATCCTGGACAAGTTAGAACCAGTCTTAAGAGCCCTGAGTCTGAGTAATCAAGGCCTGGCCATCTTATCTTTTGGTCTGATTTTTTTTTTTTAAGCCAAATTAATGGGAGCCAAAGGAAATCTCAGAAAGTTATAAGACAACATCATCAGGTGGGACTCAGATGGAATCACACATAAAGACTAAAGTCCACATTCTTTTATGAGCTGTCTATTTCTGGGGGGAAAATGGATTTAAACAAATTATTGGATTTGCCTTTTACAAAGCTCTTTCACATACATTCTCCTAGTTGAGATAATAATGATGATGACCTCACCACCAACATATAATTTTACAGATGAGGAAATTGAAACTCAGAAAAGCTGTGACTGACTCAAGTTCACACAGCTAAAGGTTGGAGTCTGAACTTGAAACCAGATCCCCTCATTCCAAATTCCATTCCCCTTCTGCTTTACCACAATGCCACAAGCAGAGGCTCCAAACCCAACTGTCAGAGCCAAAGAGAAATCCAGAATTGAGCAGACTCATCTGTTGTGGCCTTCAACACAGTGAACTGGAGTGTCGCAAACTCCTGCCAAGGCCTGGGTGCCACTCGCCATCCGTCAGACAACCATCTCTATTGGTCTGTGCTGAGCTGGGGCCCAGTAACACCTCCCCTTATAAAATACTCAAGTCAGAACTGAAAAGCTCTCAGGCCAGAGGCCTGTGTCTCCAACTCTGGTTAGTTCCCGTCATGAATGGAGGACTCCAGTCCTTACTGCACACTAACCATCACAATCATAGCAGTATTTATCAGTTAATGAGTGCTAATTATGTGTCAAACACAGTTTGTTTGGCAAGGGTTAATTTCCCAGTCCTGAGATACTATCAGGTAGCCAACATTATTTGCATCATCATGGAGAAGGAAGTGGAGGAACGGGTTGACAGCTGGCAAGGTCCATCCACCTAACCCAGCATGCCCCACTGTCTGTTCTGATTTCCTCCTGACCGTCAAATTCCATCAGAACCGGCTCAGAATGGAGTCACCTTCAGTTTCTAAAACAGAAGTCCTATACTCTCCTCCAAAGAGACAGGCCCATTAATTAGTTCAATGGATATTCTCAAAAGCCCTCTTCCAGCTTTCTTCCCCAGAGACCATACAACTTGATCACACAACTCTCGATACCTGAGAATAAATGGGGTTAGGCACAATTTCCACTAGTGAACAATCTGCCATCTTCTGCAGAATTCACTCATGTCTCTCTCACCCTTTGGCCCTGCAGGCAGACACTTTGCTCAGAGGCCAATCTGTACATCCACCCTATACTGCATCATTAAAGCCTGTGCACTGCCGTCAGACTTCTAAACACAAAAGAAGGTTCATAGAATGTCACTTCTAAATGGCGCAGAATAGGACTATGATGTGGCTCTCCCACTTTCTTCGATTTACATCTAAATAACTAAATAGTGCTTTTATACAAAACTGGATGCATACCCACTGGCCACAGCAAATGAAAAGATGACTTTCTTCCTCCGCATTATGGCGTATACCTATTTTATCCCTCCTCTGTTACCTCCTTTCATTCATTCACTCATCAGATAGACATTCCTTAAGTCCATTCTCAAAGACAGTGTAGCTTATTAAGATGTGGCTAATGAAGTTAGATGAACAGGGTTCAAGTCCCGTCTCTGGTGCTTGTGAGGCAAGTACCCTTGGGTGGGATGTTTCACCTCTGTGTGCCTCACTCTTCTCACCTATGAAACAGGGGTGATAACAGTCCAGGCATCGAAAGGCTGTTGTGAGGATTACCTGAAATGATTCAGGCAGAGCACACTGTCAAGTTCACAATCTCCTGGGGCAGACAGGTATGTACAACAGCTGATACTAGAAACAAGTACAGAGGCAATGGGAACCTAAAGGTGAAATCAGGGAAGGCTCCATGGAGGAGGCATTGCTTAAAACTGTGCAAAGGCACTACAGGAGGCAGAAAAGAGCATGCCAGCTTACAGGAATAGCACGTGGACTGGCACAGATAAAACACAGGGAGTGAAAGGAGAGGAAGGGGAGGAGTCTGGAGATGTAAAAATAGACCAGGCTGTAAGAGTTCTGTCATTTTCTTTTTAACAAGACTGTACTTTATCTGGAAAACAATGGGGAACAACAAAGGAGTTTAAACATAGCCTCTGACTCAACTGCCCAGTTACTGCCAAGAAACAACCACTGAGCCCTAGCTCTGTTGAGATTAAGGTGACTGTATTTGTCAGATATTCCCTAATGGCAGTTGAGAGAAGCAGACCCATTCGAGGGGTTGACAATTCAGCCTCTAGGACAGCCATTCTGAGGCTGGCTTCCCCTAGAGGACTTGTGCAAAGGCACTTCCACTTAAAATTACGCGTTTGACTGACAGCCAGATTGGGTTCCTTTAACTCCCTAAGCTCAAGATTGAAAGCTGGAGGAGGCCCATGAAATGAATCCAGTCTATAATCTTGGCTTTTCAAAATTTAAATTATGCTCTGCCCCCTTTAGCTGAGGCAGACACTCTCCATTTTGTCAGTTCTCACCATGCTCTACTGCCCCCAACACAGAAACCTGGGACCAGCTGCCATTTAGCATCTTTCTGGCAGCTGTTAATTTTTCCACTACCTCACCCTCCAGTCAAAACTCTTTTATGTTGTCTCCGAACCCCTTCATGCAAACGTGCTTGTGACCACTGGCTTAGTTAAAAAATTATATGCAGAAATGTTTTATGACTAGGACTGCAAGACACCCTGGTTTGCCCAGGACGGTAACAGATTTTCCCAGCATAATTATCAAAAGCACCCCTTTTCATTTTCAACAGTGTTCCAGTCTGGATGATAAATTGTATTGCCAGTCTTTTGACAGAGATGGGGGTTTTAACCAAATACTTGTCAAACAGTTTAAACAGTTCTGAAGCAGCCTCACCCCACCCACCCCCAAGGGAAAAACTGTCCCTGTTCAAAGGTTCTCTGACTTTAATCTGCAGACAGGAATACAGGTCAATTTCCTGAATGTTCGCAGAACGTTGTTAACCTTGACCCTTGGAACTGGCATCTAAACTTCAGACCAGGGCTTCCCTGGTGGCGCAGTGGTTGGGAGTCCGCCTGCCGATGCAGGGGACACGGGTTCGTGCCCCGGTCCAGGAAGATCCCACATGCCGCGGAGTGGCTGGGCCCGTGAGCCATGGCCGCTGAGCCTGCGCATCCGGAGCCTGTGCTCCGCAACGGGAGAGGCCATCTGTGCCCCGCAACGGGAGAGGCCATGACAGTGAGAGGCCCGCGTACCGCAAAAAAAAAAAAAAAAAAGTATTAAACTTAAGACCAGAAATTGACCCAGCTCACCAATAACTCAGGGGGAAACTGACATTGGCAAGGATGAGGCAATGGTTCCCAAACAAGTTGGTCGTCAGATGCCCTCAGGTTTTAAAAATATAAATAGATCTCTACATCCCACTTCAGATCTACCGAGGGGAGTCTACACCATCGGTCCCCAACTTTTTTGGCACCAGGGACTGGTTTTGTGGAAGACAATTTTTCCACGGACGGGGTGGACGGGGTTGGTTCAGGCAGTAATGCAAGCGATCGGGAGCGGCAGATTAAGCTTCACTTGCTCGCCCAAGGCTCACATCCTGCTGTGCGGCCCGGTTCCTAACAGACTGCAGACAGATACTGGTCCGAGGACCGGGGGTTGGGGACCCCTGGTCTACACAGTGGGACCCAGGAATCTTTATTTTTTAAAGCTTCCCAGATAATTCTGATGCTCATTAGGTTTGGGAACATCAAGGGAGATGTTGACCAGCCTTCCCCCAAAGTTCTCCCTGAATGAACTTAACCAGGTAAACAAAAAATACTTAGAATCTAAGATCTCAGCGCCTCCAGAGACAACTTCAAGGCTTACATTCTATTAAAATGCATAGAAGGCCCTTAAAAGAAACATCCAGGGACTTCCCTGAAGGTCCAGTGGTTAAGACTCTGTGCTTCCACTGCAGGGGGTAGGGGTTCCATCCCCGGTAGGAACTAAAATCCCACATGCCATCCGTGGGGTGAGGCAAGAAACATCCATTAGAATAGTATTTTCCTATCTTACCAAAACAAACAAACAAAAAATCCCCTACACCACTGGTCAACATCCTTGAATGCAAATGGAGTACTGCAGAAGTTATTTCATTCCAGATGCCTAAATAACTTAACATGGTTCCTATTTTGCCTCCACCAGAAAACTCACAGCTAAATGTAGTATGCAATTACAGAAACCACCTAACTGAAAGGTCCTGGCACATCTCTTTCTTCTTCTATGTTCCAAATTTTAATTGACTGATTGATTGGCTGTGTTGTGTCTTCCGTGGCTGTGCGCGGGTTTTCTCTAGTTGCTGAGGGCTTCTAATTGTGGTGGCTTCTCCCATTGCGGAGCACAGGCTCCAGGCACACAGGCTTCAGCAGTTGTGGCACGCGGGCTCAGTAGTTGTAGCTCACGGGCTCTAGAGCGCAGGCTCAGTAGTTGTGGCACACAGGCTTAGTTGCTCCGCGGCGTGTGGGATCCTCCTGGACCAGGGCTCGAACCCGTGTCCCCTGCATTGGCAGGTGGATTCTGAACCACTGCGCCACCAGGGAAGCCCCCAATTTTTTGTTACATCTTATGGTGTGTGTTCTTTTGTTTGAAATTTTGTAGCCATGTATTTTAGTGCTATAAATCACCTTACAAGTTGGGTGTATTAATATTAAATAATGATAACTTAATTTTTAACAGTATACAAACAAGACTGGAATAAAGAAATTTGGAATTCACATTCAATCTCAGTGCCATGTACCTTTAGGGACAACCTCCTTTGAACTAATGGCTGTGTCCAAGTATTTAGGTATAAATTTTTTTTTAAAAATTTTATTTATTTATTTATTTTTGGCTGCATTGGGTCTTCATTGCTGCGTGCGGGCTTTCTCTAGTCGAGGCAGGCGGGGCCTACTCTTCATTGCGGTGCGCAGGCTTCTCATTGCGTTGGCTTCTCTTGTTGCGGAGCACAGGATCTAGGTGCATGGGCTTCAGTAGTTGTGGCACGCAGACTCAGTAGTTGTGGCTTAGTGGGCTCTAGAGCACAGGCTCAGTGGTTGTGGTGCACCGGCTTCGTTGCTCCACGGCATGTTGGATCTTCCCAGACCAGGGCTTGAACCCGTGTCCCCTGCATTGGCAGGTGGGTTCTTAACCACTGTGCCACCAGGGAAGTCCCTATTTAGGTATAAATTTAAACGACGCTGAGCTGGATGACAAAGCAGAGCCCCGCCCTGCAGTATGGCATTTAGATGTGGAATTTGAACTCTCCTTAGACTTCTGACTCAGTTTG
Source organism: Physeter macrocephalus (assembly GCF_002837175.3). Taxonomy (NCBI): domain Eukaryota; kingdom Metazoa; phylum Chordata; class Mammalia; order Artiodactyla; family Physeteridae; genus Physeter; species Physeter macrocephalus. Next base: position 20,240 of record NW_021146781.1, read on the forward strand.
TTTGTGGGCTCAGGCTATGGCACAGACTTTGAAGCCACATTATAGACACAGAAGCTGTATGAGCTTATGCAGTTGGCTTGAAAACCCCAAGAATGTTTCAAAATGTTCTTGGTTACTCTATAACCGTTTTCTTAAGAAAATGAGGCAATAAAGTAGTTCAGGTCCAAGTAGCTGAGCTATGCCGTAATCTAGCTTCACTTCGCACTCGGTGCAAAAGGAAGCTATTAACGCTAAGGGGTGGCCGATCAGAGACTTATTGCTCTTAGTCTGAAAGACCAACCATCATTTCTTAGGTAGGAATATAATTAAAAAGCAGATAGCAAAGTAGAATACCCTGACTAATTGATCAAGAAGTCATCAGTCCCTCAAAAGTCCCTATACAAGTCCCAGTGAATCCTGTGTGCTTTTTTTTTGTTTTTGTTTTTGTTTTGCGGTACGCGGGCCTCTCACTGCTGCGGCCTCTCCCGTCGCGGAGCACAGGCTCCGGACGCGCAGGCCCAGCGGCCATGGCCCACGGGCCCAGCCGCTCCGCGGCACGTGGGATCCTCGCGGACCGGGGCACGAACCCGTGTCCCCCGCATCGGCAGGCGGACACTCAACCACTGCGCCACCAGGGAAGCCCCCGTGTGCTTTTAAACAGCCCCAATAACAACCACCCATAACCCAAATCCTAACCATCCACTAAACACATAACCTTGGGCAGTTACACTCTCCATTGCTTCAGTTTCTTCATTTATCACATAAAATTTATAATAGGGTCAACCTCATTTGTTGTTGGATTAAATGAGATTTCATTTGTAGAGTTTAGAACAATGTCTGGCCCATAATAAGCACTCAATACACAGTAGCTACCATTAATATATATTTTTAATAGTACCACTGTATCCCGACACCTTCTATGTGTTAGCCATAGTGCTAAGCTCTCTCTAGACATCATCTTAATCCTCACTACAACCTGTGAAGACAAGGACTATTATTCCCGCTTTACAAATGAGAGCACTGAGGTTTCAGAGGCTAACCCTGCCTGAGGACATACAGCTAATATAGGGACAAGACAAGGTTTGAACCTAGATCAGGCTGATACCGAGACTTCATTTTCCCATGACATCAAGATGGCTTTAATTCTTGATTTGCTGCATTAAAAATAAGGCAGAAAGTACAAAGCAGTGACATCCAAATAGTTCACCATGACATGGTAATTTGATTTTTTTAAATGCTACATGAATGGAAAAAAGTCTGAGAAGTTTTGCAGCAAACCGTTAAACAGTGTTTACCTCTGAGAAGTAAGATTGGGGAAAGGTGTTGGAAGGCTTTTACCTTGGGCTGTCCACATTTTTATATTATTTAATCTTTTATAATAAGCACAAGGGTTGTTATGTAAGCTTTTTATTGAGGCATAACACACACACAGAAAAGGACACGAATTGTAAATAAACAGCTGGATGGATGCTCACAAAGAAAGCGCACCCATGGAATCAGCACCAGATAAAGAAACAGAACATTACGTGAACTTCCAAAAGCCCCTCGTGCCTCCTTCCCATCACTAACCTCCTGGCAAAGGTTACTGTGATCCCAACTTTTAACACTATAGATTAATTTTGCCTGATTAATCTTATATAACTGCAATGATGTGGTATTTATGCTTTATGTTTGGCTTCTTTTTCTCAACATCATATGTCTGCCTGTCTGATCCATGTCATTGTGCATGGTTGTAATTCCTTCACTCTCATGGCTGCAGTGTTTCATATCATTATTTTTATGTTTATAAATACATTTATATATACCACCATTTATTTCTCCATTCCACTGTTGTTAGACATTTGAATTGTTCCGAGTTTGGGGCTATCGTGAATAGTGCTGCTTTGAAGATTCTTGACATGTCTTTTGGTGCCATGTGGACACATTTCTATTGAGCAGTTAACTAGGAGAATTGTTGGGTCATAGGGTCTGATCACGTTCAGTTGTGGAAGTGTAAGTATTTTTTTTTTTTATATATACAATTTTTTTTAAGAAATGGATGTAAATCATTGCTGCATCACCTGAATTTTATGTATCTGTATGCATTTGACAACTTTATCCTATATAGGTCATACCTATGTCCTTATCTTCTTATCTGATATGACATGAGTAGTCATATCTATTAAAATTAGGCCGAGTCCTTGATCAAGAACCTGGCCTCCTACAAGACCAGAGTGTTCTTCAGAAAGGTGTTTTTCATGTTTGTGGCATTTACTGAGAAGGCAGTGTACTACACATATGAAAATATACCACGGACCTCAGTTACAGATGAGCTTTCCACTTCATCCACGCTGGTGCTAATAACAGTATCAACAATCACACAGGGTGCTAAGTGCCATAAAGAAATTACCTTTCTCGTCTTAGGTTTTCATGGGCACATTTTGTTCTGGACTTGGCTTGGCCGCCACTTTGCAGGCCCATCCTTGGCTGGGCAAGGTGGATCTGTCCACTCTCTGGTTATCTTCATTTGCCATAAAAACTGCCCCCAGGTCCCCTCCTGGCCACCTACAGAGGCTTTTCTCTGGCAAATCATCCAATTCCTCTGCTCTTCTGTTTTTCCCTGCCCACACGGCCATGGACTCGTATGGCTGGTCTGTCAATTCTCCCAGGTGGAGCCATGGCTTCTAGCTTTTCAGGAAAAACAGGAAGGGGAGGTGCTGCTCTCTAGGATGCTCTGAGCTCCAGGAGCACTCAGGCTGAGGCCAACCCAGCCAACCCCCATGGGCATGAGGGGCTCTGGGGTGAGGAACCCAGGAGAGTCCTACCCCTCATGTTGATGACTGCCCCGCCATTAGCACTTCTGAGACCTGGGTGCTGGGTAATATTACTATCAACGAAATATTGACAGTTACGGCTTATCAGGGGGCAGAGTACTGTAGTTAAAGCTGGCCTGGGAGTCAATCTGTCTGGCTTCAAATCCCAGCTCTTCAATTTACTGTATGTATTGTGTGTCCTGTGTCCCTGTGTCGTGGGTTGTGGGGGGTACAGAAAAAGATAATGCAAGTGCACACCTAGCACAGAGTAGCCACTCAAAATATATTAGCTACTGTTAAAATATTATTATGACATAGAGGTTAAGGCTATGGGTTTTGAAGCCAGACTGCTCAGCCAAATTCCAGCCCTATCCACTCACTACTGTATGACAAGGGCAAAGTACCTAATGTTTCCATGGCTCAGTTTTTTCATCTATAAAATGGGTATCTTAATTGTATCTACCTCACAAGATACTTGTGAGGATTACTGAAAGACTATGTTAAGCTCTTAGAACACTGCCTGGCATATAAAAAGTCTTATCTACAGTTTACCTATGGTCATTGCTGCAAGCCAATCAAATAAATATTCTCACACAAATCTTCCAAGTGTAAATGGAGGCTCTTGTGATTAACATAAGAGTCATTTGGGCATAGATATTCACAGATCAATAACAAAACCCAAATTCATCTGAAAACATTTCTGAATTCATATTACGTTTTCTCATCAGCTGGTGGATGAAGGTACAATTAATGTCATATGAGAGGCTGGGACACTTTTTAACAATAAAAAAAAGGTGGCCCTCATATTCAAAGGGTACAAAACCACCGGTTTGCTTATTTATTATTTTATTTTATCTTTACAGAGAATTGAGCCCCAGAGAAGGCATGTGACATACCTGGGGTCAGCCAGTGTGCTGTTCAGGACTGGAGTTCAGCCTGAGTTCCTGCCCTGGACACTCTGCCTGGCACCATACAGAAGTTCTGGCAGCTTCTCCAGGCTCTCCTCTGAGACATACTGGAAGTCAAATCATCCTTTAAAAATTAATTTTCTGACATGGCCTATTGCTCATTTTTAATGAGCCTTTACCTTTTCCTTTACAAAGAAGTTAAGAAGTAGTTCATTCATTGAAAAAATTTGTAAATTCAAATAAATTACCTAACTTATGGGCACTGAGCTTCTCCCCTGTAAAAGGCAAAGAATACTCATTTTCCTCTCCTCCAGGGAGCAATGGCAAGGTACGGCCTAGGGAATGAGCACACCTTGGAAGCCACTCCTAACTAGCCCCAGCACAAGAGCAATTCTGGTGCTTTTCCCAGTCCTGATCAGAGTAGGAGAGTGATTTCAGTGGTTAAATGATAACCTCCTCTCAATTATCTGCCCCATTGCAATACCTTAACACCATTCTCTGCTCTCTCCTCCTCAAAGACAAGCCAGCAAGGTTGGCATCCAGGATGTTAGGTAAGGGGCAGGGTCTCTGGTCAAAGGGACATAACATGGCTTGGTGAATTTCATGCCAGTACGCTCAAGCATTCACTTCCAAGCCATTCCCTGTAATTCATCCTCTTCCTCCTCTCCTTAGATCAGCTGGAGCAGCTAATATTTCCCAGGTGATCAATTTCACAGAATGAGGGAGTACAGAGCAAGGGCCATTAATGCATAATGAGCCTTTATGGACAATTCTCACTTTTCACAATCTGACAGCTAAGCCCTGCTCTTTCGACCTTAAGGACATGATGTAAGCCTACTTGAGTCTGGAAATAACACTCTTTAAAGTCAAAAAAGACCCTCTGACTACAGAGTATCCATTATTAAACACGCCTTAGGATACAAAAACCAGGGGCTCTTAGCAAAGGCTTCCCCCAGGACTCAAGAGGCAAATGAGCAACTCCTCCCACCAGGAGCATCCCCTTATCTCTGGCCCCGCCCCTTCCTGCCTTTTGTTAGTTGCTGGGAGAGGAAAAACAGTCAACATAAACTCAGCAGCAATTT
>NW_021146782.1:0-1622 GCF_002837175.3 Physeter macrocephalus
GTCCCAACAGCATCAGCCTTGGGAGGGAGGCGCTGTCCAGCCCACCGGGAGGGGGCACGGGACCATGGGCACGCTGGCTTCCATAGCTGGTGACCTGCTGTGGAAACGGCAACCCTGGAGCCACCAGGTGGGTGTCGAAGGTGTGGACCATTGCTGGGGTGCCTGTCACCCCCAACCACTTTGTAAATGTTCATGTAAATGCAGGGGAACCAAAGGGAAAACCTCAGCTGTTGCCTTTAAATAATACGGCAATAGTTCCCAGTCTGGTGACTGAGCCAGTTCTGGGATCTTTCTGTTCTCTGGGACCGAACTGCCACCAGATCAGCTGGAATTAGGTGTTTGCAATGCCAGGGTGGAGAGACGTTGTTGGGTGAGGGGGACCTGACTGACTGACTGGTGGCTGGCTTACGGACACTGTGTGTTTCCAGCAGCTTCTCACTAGTGAGGAGCTAGCTCGGGGAACTTGTGAAAAATATAGTAAGCTCCCTGCACCCCCAACAACTTCCTAAGTCTGAAGTGGGGGAGGGAGCAGGCATGTGTGTTTTTTCAAAGCTCTCCAGGCAATTCGCCAGTGTTCCCCAAACACCTGGCATCAGCCCGACCAGCTGGCAGAGCAGCCACGGTTTCCTCACCTGTCTCTCCAATTCGCCATCCTAATTATTCAGAGTGAGGGTTGCAATCCCAGGGGCCCTCTGACACAGGGAACCTGCAGTGCCACAGTCACTGGTCATCCGGGGCCAAAGGAGACTCCACAAGCTACTGACCCACCCTCAGCTCCTAGGAGACAGGAGCCCCTTTGTTAGGGATGATGCGTTAAACAATCGCACCCTTTTATCCTTTCTTGCTGGACCTCAACTAAAGGAGACATCTGGGTCTCCAGGTCAAGTTTGCTGCCCACGGGGGACCGTGACTGCAGATGTGGATGGACCATGAAGACCCCCCAGCCCAGGGTCTAGGTCAACCCTGGAAAGTCTCTCTAGCCCATGGGCCTCAGTCTCACCGTCTGGAGAAGGAAGCGGTGCTGCGGGAAGGGTTTAGGGTTCCTTGCAGTCCTAAACTACAAGCTGGGGTAAAACAGAATGGGAGGAGGCGCTCCGTTCAGGAGAGAATCCCACCTCGCACGGAAGATGCTGGAGATGCCTGAGTTACTGCCAATCCCCCAGTGACAGGCAGAGAAGTGGTCTCCTCCCGGGCCAGGGCAGACAGATAACAGGACAGGGTGGGGGCAGAAGGGGGGCGCTAAGCTGTGGCTCGCTGGGCTGAGGGCGGGCTTGGAGTGTCAACCCTAATCGGGGATTAGTGGAAATCGTGTTGGAGGCAGGGCAGAGGGGGACTCCGCAGGGCTGGCTGCCAGGTCAGGACAGCCGCTAACGGAACACCAGGGCCTGCTCACCCACGCTGTCCTGAGTGTCGCAGCCAGGATGGCCCAGGACAGGGGACAGGTACGCCAAGTCCAGGGCAGGAGCCACCCAGATCCTATCAGCCTGCAGAACGCTCCATCTGAATTCAAATCAAGCAACGTTTCCAGGCACCAGGGAGAGCAAAGTGACACCACCAATTCCCGCCCCCCATAACACACACACACACACACACACACACACACACACCCCACACACACATAC
>NW_021146782.1:1756-23357 GCF_002837175.3 Physeter macrocephalus
CCCACACACACATACACACACACACACATACATACACACACACCACACACACATACACATACACACACACCACACACACACACATACACACACACCGTATACACACACATACACACACACCACACACATACACACACATACATACATACCACACACACATACACACACATACACATACACACACATACATACACACACATACACGCACACATACACACACCCTATACACACACATACACACACACACACACACACACACACACACACACACACACACACACACACACACACCCTTTTAAATTCCCAGAAGAGAAGCACCCTTTTCCAAATTTGGAAGGCTGTTGCCAGATATCTGAGCTACAAGTAGCCATTGAAATAGCAGAATAAAATTTTAATCTCTTATTTCTTGAACCATGGATGGAAAGGGGCTTATGCCCTGCCCTCACTCTCTTCTCAAAACACACACATACACACACACACACACACACACACACACACACACACACACACCTGACACCACAGTCAGACCCAATCTACTGTCAGAGAAGACTCAGGGCTGCCTTGAGCTTAAACCCAGTACAGTATTGCCCCTTCCGGGCAGGAGTTCTGGAAAAACTGGTGTCTAAGACTCTGCAGTGCATGGCGAATAGCAGAGAACGGAGAAGGTGCAAAGGAGCCAGATCTCTCTCCCCGCCCCCTGAGCCAAGGGCCCTCTCTCCTCCCACACAGAGATTCAAGTGAGTAGGGAGAAAGGTTTGCCTCCGAAACCTTCAGGTATTTTCTTCAGTTCTCAGCCTTACCCAACCGGCTGCAGACAAATTCCAGAGCAGGGACATCCTCCTTTCTCTCTCAGTGCTCCAGGCAGGAGGGTAATCTGGAAGCATTATATCGAAGGCAATCGTAGTTTCTAAGCCAACCAGGAAATGTCAGGGAACACGGCAGAATGCTTTAAGCAGGACTGTCCCAGACGTACAGGGGGGAGGCCCGTGCCTCGGCCTGACCCTCTCAGGAGTCCCAGGGGGGAGACCAGGACCGTACAGATCATTCACCTGACACCAACACGCGTGTCACAGCTCACGAAAGGCTAAGGAGCAGAATCGGTGGCCCCCGCCAAGCCCCCTGTCTCATCCAGCTGGGACAAGACTTTCACCCGCTCACAGCTCCAGCTGCAGTGCGCTCAGCCCCGGAACCCAGGCCCAGGACACCAGGTCAACCAGCGGTCAATGACGGCAGCTTCGCGGGGAAACAAATCTGTGTTTGCTCACACAGGTTAGGTCACATGGCTTTAGGGGTTCCCACAAGAGTTGGGGTGGCCCCCGTGAAGAGCTGTCCGGTTCTGGAGGCCGCGGCACGGACTCCAGGCACCGAGGCAGATGGCAGTCAAATGACCTTGAAGGCTTTTTTCATCCAAAAGTTACGGTTATTTATTTATTTTTTTCCCCAGGGTTCAGAACACGGTCTGCAAACAAAAACAAGCTATTTTGTTTTTTAAATCGGTGGCTCTGTGAGTCAGTCAAGGCCAGGCGCAAAGACCAGACAGAAGGCCCACCGTGGAATATTTTGAAGGTTGATGGTCCAGACACACAGCATTCACTATTTCCAAAGCAAAGCGCCACAGGCTTGTCCACTGAGTTCCCGAGCAGGTGGCGGAATGTGGTACTCCTGGGAGCCATCAGGACAGGCGAAGACTGGGAGGTACCCCAAACCCCCCAGGCCCCCATCCCTCCTATGGAACACCTAGAAGTAGCAGACGCCAGGAGCCTGTCATTAAAACAAGATGTCTTAGAAGCAAAAATAAGTCGCCCAGTCATTAATCAGACAAGGAACATAACCACAGGACCATGAGGCGGCGGAGTTCAGTCATAAGCCCCTGAGCTTTGAGGCAGGAGATAGGTGGGTTCAGATCCCCAGCTCTGCCACCCACAGGCTGTGTGACCTTGGGCGGATTACTTAACCTTTCCAGGCCTCAGTTTCCCCACCTGTAAACGGTTGACAACGCCCTTGTCACAGGACTTGTGAGGATTCAGAGATGACAGACGTACCTGAAGCCCCCAACACATGCCTGGCGAGTGGCTAGCCCTCCACGGTCACTAATTTTAAACGCCAAGGAATGCAAACCTTTTGGAAATAACATGCCGGGCGACGTTCAGCTCTGTACGTGGAAGCATATTTGGTTCGCAGCTATTCAGGTGCAAAAGCAGTTCAGTGTGTCCACCTGAACACTGGAATCCACCTGGGACGCCAGGAAGGGCACGCATGAGCCTGAAGGGGAAGGGGCACCCCGAAAAGTCTCTCCAACAGCCAGTCTGTCCCTCCAGGGGAGCCTAGGGCCTGGCACGTCTCGTGTCTGGTTAATAAAATCTAATCATTTTGTCTTGATTCCCCATCAGGGGTCCTCCAGTCTTCAGGGTCTTTCTCCTAACTTTCAAGGATGCTCTGCCCCTTGAATCAGTCCAGGGCTGTGGCGAGGCCCCGGGGAAGAAGAGCTGCGCTCTGAACCCGCACCGCGAAAGCGCCGCGCCCGACCCCGCAGCACGACCGGCCCTCACGGAAACTCACCGCTCTCCGTTTGGCCTCGTCGTTCAGGGCGGCCACCCAGGCGGCCTGCCACTGGCCCCTCCAGCTGGTCAGCGCCAGGACCCAGGCGAGCAGCGCATCCGGCTCGGGGCGCGGGCCCTCGCCGGGCTCCGCCGCCCGCCTCGGGGAGCGGGGTCGCGCCCTGGCCAGCGCCCACTGCGCCAGGTACAGGCCCACGGTGCCCAAGGCCACGACGAAGAGCGCCACCAAGCCCAGCCACTGGACCTCACCGAGCCACGAGTCCAGGCGGGACATGGTGACGGCGCATACCCGGCGCGCCTCGCCCCAACTTCCCAGGCAGCCCCTGGCCGGGCGCACAGCCCGCGGGCGGCGAGCTCAGGGCATCAGCTCGCGGCCGGCCGGGGCTCGCGGGGGGCGGGGAGGGGGCGCGGCGGGCGGATCCGGGCGGCTGGCGGCGCGGGCCCCGGGCGCCGAGAGGCCGGCGGGCGGGGTGAGCGGGAGGAAAAGCCCGGCCGGCTCCCGACGGCCACGGCCCGGGACTGCGCCTCTAACCCCGCACCCCAGGCCAGTGGGGACGCGGTGTCCCGCGTTCCCGACTCGGGCGGCTGGCAGCTCCCGGGGCTGTGGCCGGGCGCCTTTCCTCCAGCGCGCCGCCCCAGGCGTCCCGCCCGCGGCCCAGCGGCGGCCGGAGAAGGGGCGGGGCCGCGGGGCGGGGGGAGGGGGCGCGGCCTGCGGGGCGGGGGCGGGGCCGGGGCGGGGCCGGGGCCTCCCCTGCGCCCGGGTCGTCCCCGCCGCTCCCGGCTCCCCGCGGCGCGCCCCGCCCGCCCCTTGAAAGGCCCGGCGCCCAGCTCCCCTGTCGACCCCGCCCCCGCTGCGGCCGCGGCCCCGGCCCGCCGTGCGCGCGCGCCGCCCGCCCCCTCCGGCGCCTTCGCCCGGACCATGGCGGCGCGGTGGCCGCGTGTGCGCCCGGCGCTGCATCCTCCTGCGCTGACCTGTCTCCGGCGTGGAGACGCGAAAGCGCGGGACTTTCCAATTAGTCAGCCCAACCCCAGGGCTACAGTGGGGCGGGCTGGCGGGGCTTCCGTGAGCATGTGTGCGCGTGTGTGTGCGCGCGCCTGTGCGTGTGAAAGGGTGATTTCTGGGATCACCATCTGCCCACCAGCAAGAGACAGTTGTCTGGTTTTAACACACTTGGAAAGCCCCTAGAAATCCACCACTCGCACCCTAAAGTCTGGAACCTCGCTTTAAGAGCTGCCATGATCCCTCCTGGGAGGGTCTCAGGAAAATGCCCATTAAGAAGTTGGCGTGTGCGCATGTGTGTGGCCCCCTCACCTTGCAGTCAGCCCCCATCATTAGGCAACGCCGGAAAACACTAGCCTGAGATTCTCCGAGGCCTAATGCAAAGCCTGAATCATAAAATAGTGATTTGCTTGTAGTTCTGCGGCGGTATGAAGGGGATTTGACCTCGAACTGGGTTGGTTAGACCTGAGCACTTAGCCTTCTCTTACCTAGCCGGGGTCTGCCTGTCTGGTTGGTAACATCAGTGAGGATCCTGGCCCCGACACGGCAGCAGAGCGTCCTCACTGGCTCCTCCCCAGCCCCTCCCTGCCACGGCACTGGGTGAAGAGAAGCCTTCCAACCTGGCTCAGAGGGGAGACTGCTAAGAAGACAGACTAGTTTGGCCAATGGAGGTTAGGATCTGGATCTGGTTCAGAGGCTAATGGCATTTATTGACACCTATTTTGCGAAAACCATGGGAGCGGTATAGAACAAAGAGAACCACAGACGCCGTGACGAATCTGCCCTGGACACCAAGTACTAAAGAGGAGGGTGAGGTGCCAGGCTGGAAAGGGGGAGGTTGGGTGTAATGCCATTTGAAGAAGTGTGTGTGTGCAAAGTCCCTAAGTCCTAGAGTGTGTAGCTCAGTACCCTAAGTCCTAGAGTGTGGGCCCTCACAGGAGAGGGTATTTCTGGCTTAGAGACTGGAGGCCAGGAGATGAAGGTGGGTGAGGGTTTGTTTTTTTTTTTTAATTTATTTTATTGAAGCATAGTTGATTTTACAATGTTGTGTTAATTTCTGCTGTACAACAGGGTGATTCTGTTATACATATATACATTCTTTTTCACATTCTTTCCCGTTACGGTTTATCCCAGGAGATTGAATATAGTTCCCTGTGCTATACAGTAGAACCTTGTTGTTTATAGGGTGGGTGAGTCTACAGCAGTGGGAGGGTGAAGGAGTTTACACCCGAGGGCCCGATTTTCTTTGAGAAGGAGGAAGGAATTGGGAGGTATGTGGACTGAGAGCCCTAGTGGCCCTAGTGGGGAACAGGACCAGAAGCTGGCAGGGAGGGGAATTCATCAGGTTGCCCAGGTGAGCTGGGCCCGGGAGAACCAGCCCTTACTAGGCAGGTCTGATATTAGAAAGTGGAAGTAGAATGATCCTATCAACTTCCTGCGAGTTATCTATCCTTTAAACTGTAAGTCGCCCTTCAGCCCCCAGGCTGTAAAGGGTTGGGAGGAGCTGCTCTCCTTTTCTCAGAAATCGCTTCTTATTTGGAAGAAACACCTTACTATTTGCTGACCTGTAGCCAGATCTATGCAGTTGAATAATCCAAGTCATGCTGGCCCCGTTGCCAGAATAACCTGGATAACTGGATACCCAGGGCTCCCCGTCTCCCTGTTCGACGGTGAGTACAGGTGTGCTCAGGTGCACTGGCTGTGTGGCAGGTAGGAGACGGCCGTCCCCATCCGTGTGACTGGTGGAACCAGTCTCATTCCTCTGCGGCCGTGTCTTCGAGGCACGCTCACCCCACTGGCCCATTTAGGGGCTTTGTCACACGCTGTAAACTAACAACCGCCCCGGGTTTAGAATTTGTCACACTGCTGTAAGTTTTTTCAAAGGGAAAGTAAACATATAAATATTGAACTACTTCTGTGTAGAAGCAAAGTGAGGGGACATGAGGAACATCATGGGCTTACAGGAAAATGCGGTTGGCCAAAGCGTGCGATAGGAATAAGGAACTAAAACACCTTGTAAAGCTACGGAAAAAGAACAGACCCTTCACTTCTGCTCTGGTGCCCGATCCCATTCATCCACTGCCTGGAGTGGATACTAGACAGCTCAGTCTCCAGGAAGAGTAGCATTTCACCACTGTCACACATGGTGACCGTCCCTGCTCCTAGTATGTTGCCCTCTCCTCCACCCCATGTCCCTTCAACCCAAGGAGCCAGACTGCAGCTCTGCCCAGGAAGGACACTCGTTGTCACCCACCAGACCTTCCAATGGATCGGGGTCCATCACACGCTACACCAGCGGTTTGCTGCTTTTAACCACTCCTCAAAGGAAACTACCATGCTTTGAATCCTCCAAGCACTCGCACTGAGCTTCTGTGAGCAGGTGGGGCTGGGGTCTAGGGGTCTGGGTGCAGGGGAGGGGCCCACGGGTGCTGGACATTGTTCCCGAGCCAGTCACTCATACTGTGGCCCAAGGGAAACCGTCTTCACATCAACCTACTGGATCCCCCAGAGGCAGCCACCTGCCTGGAATTCTCTGGAAGGCATGACTCTGAACCTGGGACCAGGTGGGTCCCATTAATGCACGAGGAGACAGCAGAAACTATGTTTCCAAATTCCTCTTTGGAATGTTCCACAGTAACTGGTTGTGAGCCTGCACACAGGAAACAGGAGTAAAGGCTCCTTGTTCCCTTTGGTGGCTCATCTCTGCGTCTTCCGTGGAAGTATTTTTTTTTTAACCTTCTTCTTTTTTATTATTATTATTTTTTTAAATTGGAGTATAGTTGCTTTACAATGTTGTGTTTCTGCTGTACAGCAAAGTGAATCATCTATACGTATACATATATCCCCTCTTTTTGGGATTTCCTTCCCATTTAGGTCACCGCAGAGCACTGAGTAGAGTTCCCTGTGCTATACAGAAGGTTCTCATTAGTTACCTATTTTATACAGAGTATCAATCCCCCCTCCCAGTTCCTCCCACCCCCCCCCCCGCTTCCCCCTTGGTATCCATACGTTTGTTCTCTACATCTGTGTCTCTATTTCTGCTTTGCAAACAGGCTCATCTGTACCATTTTTCTAGATTCCACATATAGGCATTTAATATACGATATTTGTTTTTCTCTTTCTGACTTACTTCACTCTGTATGACAGTCTCTAGGTCTATCTACGTCTCTGCAAATGGCACAATTTCTTTCCTTTTTATGGCTGAGTAATCTTCTGTGGAAGTATTTTAATGTTTCCCTCTACCAAGCCCAGGAGGTTCTATGATGATGTTACATTTTTAAAAATTAATAAATATGTCTAGTGTCATATATGTTTCATAACTACAAACAAAGTTATACTTACCAATACTAGAAAATATCCATTATCATTGAACCAGATATTCTTATGGGCTTTTAAAAATACTTAACAAAAAATTGGGATAGATACTTAAATACTTACCAAAAATGTCATTGAGTTTCCAGTTCCAATCTTACATTTCTAGAAGAGGAAAAGGGCAGATCTAGTTTGTCTCTGACTTGGTGGGGCTGCTTCTCCCTCACGCTGCAGCCATTTGCATGATGGTGAGAAACTATCAACTTGTGCCCGCACTGCCCCAGCGGTCCGATGGACCGGAGCCTGGGCCCCAGCGGGGCTGTGATGGGCGACCTGGGAAGACAAACGTGCAGCTTCCTCTGGCAGCGCTTGATGGGAGACATTCCGAGAATTCCTTCTTAGCAAAACGCTTTTAAGGTCTGGCTCTGCGCCCACGCCCTCAGCAGTGGGGTCCGTGGGGACATTTGACCCAGTCTCCTAGGCTGCATTGGCAGGGCTTAGTCATTTCCACAGTCGGAGGCTCGGGGGCTGGGGGCCATTTCCTGTTGTGCCTGGGGGTCGAGGGGGGTGGGTGGACGGGGCAGGGGTGGGGGGAGTGCAGGGAGCCTGCTCCAGGCATGAGAGGCCTTGGATCCTCCTGCTGGTAATTTCCATGGTTTTGTGACGCCTTCCCTGGGAGAAAGGCAGCACCTCTGCATAGCTGTCTTAACCCCAAATCACAGCATCAGGAGGGCTGTGAGAAAGTTTCTGAGTCTGAAGATCAGAGCACACGCAAGTCGCCCCGGCTGCGTGCGATGGAGATGTGGTCTGTCCTGCATGCCCCCTCCGCGAGGTCATAACTGCGCCTGGGGGTGGGTCCCCACACATGCACCCGGTGTGGCTGGGTGGCTGCAGGCACTCACGGCAGGCACCCTGAGGAACCGCTCCACTGGAGGGGCTCACTGAATTTTCCTGGCAACGTGAAGTATGGCATCGTCCCGTGTTAAAGGTGAGGAAGCTGAGTTCGGAGAGGCTGAGTCACTTGCTCAAGGCCACACAGCGAGAAAATGGCAGCGCCAGAGGTGGCCCCCAGGTGGTGTCGAGCCCAAAGCCCGTGTTCTTTCCATCAACTATTATAAAGCAAACAAATTCTGCTAAAAACAGAAACACGTTAAAAGCTGGAAGTGAAGGCGTCCCATTTCTCATGTGCTCGGGCAAAGATCTGTCTAAAGAAGATGAATTGCTTTTTGTGTTCTGAAGTCCAGGAGACACGGATGCTTTCAAACCCAGAGGGGAAGGAAGTTCATTCAGGGGTCATTCATACAGAAGGGACTTGTATGGCGCTTCTGCTGTGCCCCAAGCCCTTTCTGGGGAAGATGGCAGGGAAGTCAGCCAGCCATCCTGCGGTGCCCACCAAGGAGGGCCCGACCCCCCTGCCCCCAGCCCTGCAGGGCCTTCCAGGCCGTCCACCTCTCACCCAGAGAGTGAGAAGTCAACAGGATGTGCCCTCCTTCCCCCTGGTGATGGCCACTGAGGAGCCTGAGTCATTGGTGATTCGGGGGGGCGGCCTGGTGGGGGCAGAGGCAGGTCCTGGCAGCCTAGAGCCTGCCCTGGGCCACCCTGGTGACGCAGTCCCTGTGACTCTCTGTCCACACTGGGTGGATGGAGGAATGTGATCCGGATGGCGGCTCCATCGCAGCCAGGTGGCTCAGTTAATCCTCCTGTGTGACCGCCCGACAGCGAGGGGATTTGGCACGTTTGCTTTTGCACCCAAGGCGGCCACCTACATTATGAATGAAAATGTTTGACCTCGTATTTTTTTATACACTGAAAAAGTCCTTCTGAGGAGGCAGTCACCTACAGGGTATGTTTTCCATGACTCGAAAGAATGCTGCCTGCACCTGTCCACTGATGTCTGAAGTCACGCTGTCGGAGCGTCAGATGTGTCCGCGGTGTAGAGGTCAAGTTCATGAGGGGTCGGGGTGGGGGGGGGGGCGGCCTGGCGGGAGGGCGTGCCGAGGAAGAGAGCGATGGAGTCACTGATAGAGGTCAAGTTCATGAGGGGTCGGGGTGGGGGGGGGGCGGCCTGGCGGGAGGGCGTGCCGAGGAAGAGAGAGATGAAGTCACTGAAGACAGACATCGCCCCCTCCCCCAGCCTCGTTGGGACTTTGCTGTGGCTGCATCTGAGACTCCAACTGCGGGGTGGCCGCCGTGCGGTCTTCTTGCTGGGTACAGGCTCCTGGGCACCAAGGGGCGCTGCTGCGTCCTTCTCAGAACCCTTGGGATCTGCCTCTGGGTCCCCCTGACCTGGCATTCCTGGCGCTGACTTCAGAAAAACGCGGACTTGATGCATGGGATGGTGCAGCCGCGCAAGGGCGCTCTCATGGCTGCGCCCAAGCCCAGCAAGCTGGAGGGAGGGCCGTGGCTCAGCCAGCCCATGGGAGACCTCGGAAAGCTTCTCCCATCCGCCATCAAGGCACGTGCCGTATAATTAATATTTTGCCTTCATTCTGGCCGCAAAGTTTCCTTTGTGCTATGTATTTTTTTGAAAAAGCCTTACTGGCACAAGGAGAGAGGCAAGAAAATAACCGGAGGAATAGTTAGTCTCTTTGGGCGTTAAAGGAAACTACTATTAAAGGGCTTTTAAAACAACCCGAAGACACCTACTTACCTACAAAGAACTGCTGTTCTAATTACAAATGATTATTATCTCTTCCAGCGGCTCACCGAGCAGTCCAATAAGACAAAGTGAACAATTTTGCTGGTCCGGAAAATACTGGAGTCTGGAAACAGCTGATCTAGGGGTTAAAAGAGGAAAACACAAATGCCTTCTGTTTGCCCAGCTCTCTGCGATGATTCCTGTAACAAGTAACTCAGCTAGGACCGCTTGGCTTGAGCAAAGCTAGACCTGGAATCCAGGTGTTCTCTGTGTGGTCCTTCCTGCTACACCTGCGGGCCGTCCCTGTGCAGTTCAAGAGCGATTCTTCACACAGATTGATCGCGATGTCTCATTTTTCACCGATTCTGATGGAGTCGTCATCTTCCCTTGCCACTCGGGGTGGGAGGTGTGACGGTACCTGTGAACACCTGAGACCATCACACGCATCTCTTGTTGCATCATTTCCGGCAGAGTCACCTTCCAGAAGCTCTGCCAGCTCCCTCTCCGGGGGCCCCGCTGAGCCCGGGGACTGGGGAGCCAGCAGAGCTGGGGTGGGGAGGGAGACAACCCTGCGATTCCAGCGTCCCCCCACGTCCACTCCAATCGGCTTGACTCTCCTTGAGTTAAGGCGGGGGGCGGGGCGGAGGGGGTCACAAGGATGAAGCAGGAACTCTAGGGAGGGAAGCAACTGAGCCCTCACCCTTCAGGCCCTTCCCCAGGTGGCAGGAAGAAGAGGCAGCTGATGGGTCCCAGCGGGAGAAACAGCCCCGCCTCAGCCACACTCTTTCTGTTTGTGCAAACACACAATAATCCTGCCTCGAGGGTGTTTGCGGCACTGCAATTCCTGATTATTCATACATATACTGTTTTTTTAATATTTCTTCTTTATTGAAGTATTGTTGTTTTTTGTGGGGTTTTTTTGCGGCACGCGGGCCTCTCACTGTTGTGGCCTCTCCCGTTGCGGAAGCCCTGAAGTATTGTTGATTTACAGTGTTTCAGGTGTACAGCAAGTGATTCAGTTATATATATGTATATTCTTTTTCATATTCTTTTTCATTACAGATTATTACAAGATACTGAATATAGTTCCCTGTGCTATACAGTAGATCCTTGTTGTTTATCTATGTTATATATAGTACTGTAGTGTGTATCTGTTAATCCCAAACTCCTCCTGTATCCCTCCCCCCTTTCCCCTTTGGTAACCATAAGTTTGTTTTCTATGTCTGTGAGTCTATATCTGTTTTGCAAATGAGTTCATTTGTATCCTTTTTTTAGATTCCACATATAAGTGATATATGATATTTGTCTTTCTCTGACTTATTTCGCTTAGTATGATAATCTCTAGGTTCATCCATGTTGCTGCAAATGGCATTATTTCATTCTTTTTTTATGGCTAATATTCCATTTTACATATATGTGTATATATATATATATATATATCTTACATCTTCTTTACCCATTCATCTGTCGATGGGCATATAGCTTGCTTCCATGTCTTAGCTATTGTAAGTAGTGTTGCTGTGAACATTGGGGTGCCCATATCTTTTCAAATTAGAGTTGTCATCATTTCCAGATATATGGCCAGGAGTGAGATTGTTGGATCATAGGGTGACTCTAATTTTAGTTTTTTAAGGAACCGCCATACTGTTCTCCACAGTGGCTGTATCCATTTACATTCCCACCAACAGTGCAAGAGGGTTCCCTTTTCTCCACACCCTCTCCAGCGTTTATTGTTTGTAGACTTTTTTTTTTTAACATCTTTATTGGAGTATAATTGCTTTACAATGGTGTGTTAGTCTCTGCTTTACAACAAAGTGAATCAGTTACACATATACACATGTTCCCATATCTCCTCCCTCTTGCGTCTCCCTCCCTCCCAGCCTCCCTATCCCACCCCTCTGTTTGTAAACTTTTGATGGTGGCCATTCTGACTGGTGTGAGGTGGTACCTTATTGTAGTTTTGATTTGTATTTCTCTAATAATTAGCAATGCTGAGCATCTTTTCATGTGAGAGGGTTCCCTTTTCTCCACACCCTCTCCAGCGTTTATTGTTTGTAGACTTTTTTTTTTTAACATCTTTATTGGAGTATAATTGCTTTACAATGGTGTGTTAGTCTCTGCTTTACAACAAAGTGAATCAGTTACACATATACACATGTTCCCATATCTCCTCCCTCTTGCGTCTCCCTCCCTCCCTGCCTCCCTATCCCACCCCTCTGTTTGTAAACTTTTGATGGTGGCCATTCTGACTGGTGTGAGGTGGTACCTTATTGTAGTTTTGATTTGTATTTCTCTAATAATTAGCAATGCTGAGCATCTTTTCATGTGCCTGTTGGCCATCTTCATACCTATATTGTTTTAACTCCATGCTTCTGTGTCCAGTAAGATGGGGGGAAAAATACACCGAGAAGCGTCCTGCCTCCACACATGGAAGACTGCCTCGGGGAGTGACACCTGCTGCCTTTCAAACGCACGGCTCAGCTTGACTGGAAAACAGCCAGAGTCCAAGGCTTCCCCAAAGGAATAGGAAGAAGCCCAGGGTGATTTCCCGTGCAGGAACCACGACAGGGCAGGGCAGGCTCTGAGGTCTTTGTCACCAAGGAGCTGGGGGCTTAAGGTTACAGGGGAGCAGGTGGAAATGAGGCCCCTCCCCCCTTTGAAGGACAACCAGAAAAAGAATGTTCTGGGGGTAAAGGATGATGACAAGGAAGCTAGTCTACATTTATATTAAGTGCGTGATCTCACAAATCCACGCAAACATTTCTATAAAAGGGTCGCCACCTGTGACGCCAGGGCAGTCGCAGAAACCTCTCACACGGTGATGTCATTCTTCATTACCCCGAAGACCCTCGGCTAGACTGCTTCATGGAACACAGATTCCAAGTGAACAGAATCTTTGAGAAAGTTGTCAGCTGAAACCGCTCAGAATCTTAGCCAATACGATTGAGCACAGACCAATGCAGGGTAAAAATGACCGGAGGCTCTTTAAAGGGAACTGAGACCATGAAGAAGGAAGAAGACGCGCTTAGATTTGAGCCCTCACAGTGCTGTGAGGGGGACATGATCGCCCCCATTTGGGGGTAGGGGCCGCCGGTCCAGAGGGCCCTGCGTTTCCTACTGACACAGCTGAGCAGCCATGGGCGTGTCCAGGGCGCTGCTCCGACACACGCCCCCTGCTCACTGAGAACAGCCCTCGGGAAGAGAAGTGACCAGGGGCAGAGAGCCTCACCCACCGGCGCCCCCGGATGCACACTTGGGACCCCTACACACCGGCCCCCCCCAGATGCACCCCTTGGGACCCGTACACACCGGTCGCCCCCGGATGCACCCTTGGGACCCCTACACACCGGCCTCCCCCGGATGCACCCTTGGGACCCCTACACACCGGTCCCCCCCGGATGCACCCTTGGGACCCCTACACACCGGTCCCCCCCGGATGCACCCTTGGGACCCCTACACACCGGTCCCCCCCGGATGCACCCTTGGGACCCCTACACACCGGCCTCCCCCGGATGCACCCTTGGGACCCCTACACACCGGCCTCCCCCGGATGCACCCTTGGGACCCCTACACACCGGCCTCCCCCGGATGCACCCTTGGGACCCCTACACACCGGCCTCCCCCGGATGCACCCTTGGGACCCCTACACACCGGCCTCCCCCGGATGCACCCTTGGGACCCCTACACACCGGCCTCCCCCGGATGCACCCTTGGGACCCCTACACACCGGCCTCCCCCGGATGCACCCTTGGGACCCCTACACACCGGCCTCCCCCGGATGCACCCTTGGGACCCCTACACACCGGCCTCCCCCGGATGCACCCTTGGGACCCCTACACACCGGCCTCCCCCGGATGCACCCTTGGGACCCCTACACACCGGCCTCCCCCGGATGCACCCTTGGGACCCCTACACACCGGCCTCCCCCGGATGCACCCTTGGGACCCCTACACACCGGCCTCCCCCGGATGCACCCTTGGGACCCCTACACACCGGCCTCCCCCGGATGCACCCTTGGGACCCCTACACACCGGCCTCCCCCGGATCCCTTGGGACCCGTACACACCGGTCGCCCCCGGATGCACCCTTGGGACCCCTACACACCGGCCTCCCCCGGATGCACCCTTGGGACCCCTACACACCGGTCCCCCCCGGATGCACCCTTGGGACCCCTCGGTCTTTAGCCCGAGCTGTTGTAAAGGGCTGGTTGACGTTATTTGCTCCAATGATAAACCCCCGCATATTCATTCAAAAAATATCATCAAAGCTGCTCTCAAGTGAAAACGTGCACAGCCTTTGTCGGGCGCACTCCAGGTGACGGAATTGTTTACGCATCACTGTTCAAATGCAGCATCCACCTCGACTGGGGATTATTTTGCCTTTTTATCTTTAAAGTTGGCCTAAGAAGTTATGCAAAATTGAAAGAACAGGAAAGAGGTGTGGTCTACGTGAAGTTCTGTCGCTGCCAGTGGCATGTTTAGTGTGGACATGTGCCCCTCTGAGGGGCAGACCGATGGGGAGCGATCCTGCTCTGTGTCCTGCTCTGAGGTCCAGAAATGACGGATGGAGGAGAGTGACCCAGATGCTGTCTCCTCACCGAAGTTTCCCCTCCCTCCCAGGACGAGGTAGGGAGTACACCATGGGAGATGCTTCCTGACGCTGGGTTTATGAGATTGAAAGATTCTGGTTAGAGGTGGTGACAAAAAGAACATCCTTTTTCGTTGGGGAGAGCTAGACTGGCCATCACTGAATGTGGTAAGTGAGAGTCCTGGGCCAGGGGGACAACCAAGGAGGCCATTAGAGGGATTGTCCTCGTGCACGAGGCCAAGTGGCAGAGCTGGTCCATCCATCGTATTTAATGAGCTCTGTCCCGAGAAGACCAAGGAAAGAGAGAGCAGGTGGGAGAGATGATGCCAGGTGAGCCTGGAGGGAACCTCTCCTTCATCCTGTAGCTCTGGGACCAGCCACAAGGAGGCAAGGACTCAAATCAGCTGAAACGACAGAGGAGACTCAAATGTCCACTGATAGATGAACGGATCGACAAAGGGGTCTACCCATACCATGCAATAGCATTCAGCCACGAAAAGGAATGCAGTAGTGACACACGTGCTACCACGTGGATGAACCTTAACTCGTGATGCTAAGTGAGGGAAGCCAGACACGAAAGGCCGCGTAGAGTGTGGTCGCCTTTATACGAAATGTCCAGAGACATTGGCACAGAGACAGAAAACAGACTTCAGTGGATGCCGGGGGGCTGGGAGTGGGGAGGAATGGAGACTCACTCCTAATGGTTCTGGGTTTCCTTTTGGAATGATCAAGACGTCCTGAAATTAGGGTGAGGGTTGCATGACATTGTGAAGGTGCTAAACGCCACCGAACTGTCCACTGTAAAACGGTGACCTTTATGTTATGGGAATTTTACCTTTATTAAAGAAAAATCATAGTGAATGAATTAAAAGGAGAACATAGTAACCTACCCACGGTCAGTGATGGTTCTCTTTGTTAAACACGATCGAAGAAAGCGCAAAGGGAAGAGTCGCTCATGCATTCAGGCGACTCATGCTTACTGAGCGCTTGCTTTGGTGGAGAGGTAACATACAAACGCAACTTAAAATGTTTATGCAACAACAGAAATATTCCCGCCCTCCGACTTCTCTATCTGTGCCCCAGGGGCATCATTTTCTCTCACACACACACCGGAATCATCTTTACCAGCCTCGTTTGTCCAACCCTGATCCCATCCCATCCGACGGGTCAGAACCCAAATCACATCCTTTGCGGTCTAAATGCAGCTTCTTGCTTCCCTCCTCCTGGAAGCTGTCTACAGGGCTCTCCAGCCGGTCCTCCCACGGCTGTATCGCCTTCTCCTCCATGCCACCCTGCTCCTACCTTCTGACCACCTGCTGTGGCTACCTGCTCCCCGCTGCATATGCACCTTCCAGGCTGGGTGACCTTGACGCTTTTCCTGACCTTCCTTGAGCTCACCTCCCCTCGCAAAGCGGACACGTGGATGCCTAGCTCACCGGGCCGCTGGGGGGCCCGGAGACCCCAGCAGGGGTAGAGCTCCTGTACGGTGCTGGGCGCAGGTGAGAGAGTCAGGTGTCGCCCATGGCTGCCCAGTGCCCCCAGGATTACTTCCGGGCACTGAGGGCACCCTGTTCCCTCCAGGCACATGCTCAGTCCCCCTCCACTGCCCATTGCCCCGACCGGCCCTCCTCCAGGTTTTAGTCCTCGGCCTGTGCTCCCCGCACGGCCTCTCTCCCACGTGCTGTGTCCTGCCTGGGACCCGAGCCTGCATGCCTTCCACTGTCACACCTCCTCTAACGTGCTGGAGTGCCGTGTGGATGTTCACAGATGTATCTGTGTGTGTGTGTGCACGTGTGGCCCCGCTAGACTCCGATTTCTTCTAGGACTGAGACCAGAGTCCTCTGAATTCTCTCTGCAAGAATCTGCAGGTATTCTGGAAACATCTCTCGATTTGGATTAGAGGTTTGTAGCTCGAGCCCCAGAGTTAAGTTGGATTTAGGGCTGCCGTCTGCACCTGAACCCAGGTGTGCACAGGTCCTACTCCAGCCGAGTTCTCCAGGGCTGGGCTGGGTCTGCTTTCGGGGACCAGAGGCTCTGCCCCCGTTCTTGGGCTTGGTCCTTCCCACTGCGGCCAGCGCTGTCTTTCTGTGATGCCGACGGGCAGGTAGAGCTGCTTCCCCTCAGCCTGGAAGCAATGCCAAATCGTCCCTTTCTCATGATCACTCTGGGCCCTCCCCAGCCATGTCCAGCCTCCTGCAAGGCCTCCACAGACCCTAGACCCATCCGATGGTCTGCATAACCCAGGCCGTTCTCTGCCTGCAGTTCCCCCCGTCCCCTCTCTGCCTGCAACCATCTCTCCTTCTTCCAGGATCAGGTCAAAGTCGCCCCGAAACAGGAACTGTCACATGGGGGTTAAGACCTCAAGCTCCAGGTCAGACCAACTGGGTTCAAATTTGGGCCCCTGTGATTTTAGGCAAGTAATTTCATCTCTCCGTGCCTCAGTTTCCTCATCTGTACAAAGGCGTCATTATTCTTATCTCCAAGAGGACTGGACAAGCTAACACATGCATGTAAAAGCACAGTGCTGGAAGCAGCCCAGCTCCCAGAGCCCCACTGTTGGCTCCATCCAGCCCTCTCAGCACCTCTCTTGTGACATGCAAAAGTGGGCATCTCATTTTCTGTGTCTCCTTCCCTCAGGAAGGACACAGAATTCCTGTCCTCTGCAGTGTCGTACCCCAGCACGGAATAAGACACAGGTCAGAGGGCGCAGGCTCAGTGGATGTTTGTTGTGTGATTGAATGTGTCGACTGAAAAAAATGCATGGCCTACAAATTGAGAGTTATGTTTTATTCTGTGGGGAAAACTGAGGACCTGAGCCCGGGACACAGCATCTCAAATGGCTCTGAGGGACTGTTCTGAAGAGGTCAGGGTGGAGCCAGGATATAGAGGAGTTTTTGCAGCAAAGACCAGGTAGTTGGACCATCAAAAGTTTACTGTTAATTAAAGAAAACCAGGGCTTCCCTGGTGGCGCAGTGGTTGAGAGCCCGCCTGCCGATGCAGGGGACGCGGGTTCGTGCCCCGGGCCGGGAGGATCCCACGTGCCGCGGAGCGGCTGGGCCCGTGAGCCACGGCCGCTGAGCCTGCGCGTCCGGAGCCTGTGCTCCGCAACGGGAGAGGCCACAGCGGTGAGAGGCCCGCGTACCGCAAAAAAAAAAACAACGGGAGAGGCCACAGCGGTGAGAGGCCCGCGGACCGCAAAAAAAAAAAAAAAAGAAAACCAGACATCTCAAGTTAAGGAATTTAGTGCTTTTCTATGTACGGGAAGATGCAAGAGTCTGGGCTCACTGAAATCATTTCTTTGATGTGCGCCTCAGCTCTCTGGGGCCAGCGTCCTGTGCTTTCTCATCCTGAGCTTCCTCAGGGGGCACCACCCGGGGACAGGGGTGGTGGCTGCAAAAATGTCTGATAATTTGATGGTGGGCATCCTGTTTCCATTCTGAGTTCCCTCAGGGCTCCCCATCTGGGCGGCTGTAACGCGATGGCTTGATGGCTGCAACATCTTTATTTACTGATATGGCAGGCAATAGTTTTCATTCACAAATGAATGAATGAATGAATGAATGAATGCAAGCGATAAAAATCAACAAGCAAGCTTTCAAGGGAAATTTGGGTCGCTGGCCCAGAATATAAAGTTACCCTGTTGGTGCAGGACAGGGACGTCGCCTGTGTCTCCTTCGGGGAGGGCGCGCTGGGCGCAGGGCACGGCAGGGGTGGGTGGAGGAGAGTCCTCTGTCTCCTGCAGGGCCTCGGGTGAAGAGCAGGTGCCGGAACGTTCAAACAGAACCAAAGCCAAGATCCCAGAGTCTGAATACACACCAGTGCCCACGGGCACCCAGGATTTGCTCCCCAGAGGTGGATGGTGGATGACAGGCCGAGTGTTGTCACTTGTTACTTCCGGTCACTACAGGGGACTCCGTGTCCATGTCCTCTCCTTCCGAGCGTTCTTGGGGCTTCCTGAACAGGGACTCACATGCAAGGCAGCCTTAGTGAGCTGTTTACAGCCCCAAGTCCTGAGTTGGGATGTTTGAATGCTTTCCCTGATTCGAAAGCTTCTGCTTAAAATAAGTGTGATTTCGGCGTCAAAATCGAGGGTCGTGCCGTTACCCTAGCTCCTCATCAGGGGAAGTTTGAGGTTATTCATCTTGATGTAGGACGGACAATAAACAGATTTAAAAATCAAAGATCTCCATGCTACATTTAGTTTACATCCATAAAGCCTGGAAACTTTAAGTGAAGGAGCCAGCCTGCGGCTTCTCTGCTGTGTCTGGATATTTGTTCGTCGCAGACTCACACACACTCAGTAGGAACTGCCCTCTTTCTCACTCCCGGGGGTTCTGAGTACCCCAGGGGCCACAGGGTCCGCTCCACTGGACACCCCCTTCGTGCCTTTTTGCACTGCACAGAGGAGGCCCTGGCAGCAGCCTTGGAGGCTGAGACCCTTAGTGGATTCCTATGACTACCCCTGACTTCCTGTTCAGTTGCTCAGGCTGGTCACTGCACAAGGACCTCGGGTGGGGAGGCGCCTGGGGCTGCCGTGCATCCTGCCTGGAGGAAGGGGCATCTTTTTCTAACACACACAGAATGTCCACGTGGGCCGGCAGCAGCCCCCGTCCCCTGTCCTCCCTGGGCTGCACGGGGCTCAGGGCCTCACAAGGGCAGCCGCGCTGGCCTGGGCAGTAGACACCCTCAGAAACTAAGGCTGCACAGTCTGTTAGCAGCCTCGGGGCAGGGAGAGTGTTCTCATTTTAAGGAGAGAAAAGCTATGCTCTATTTCGTGCTGGGTACGAGGGGAGAAAGCTGGGTGGGTTCCACAGGTGACCTGCGAGACAAACAGGGTGGGGCTGGGCGGCTTGCTGGCTTTCTCCCGGGGGCACTGCTGGGCGCCTCAGCTTCTAGGCACTCATGGACGTCAGGTGCCCTGGGCGTCAACAGGTGCCTTTGCGGAGGCCTGGAGACCTGGTCCCACGTCTCACACGGCCTTCCCCTCATGGCCCACGGCTCACCCACGAACCCTGGGAACACGGCTCCTCCTTGCCAGTGAGAGGTGGTACATTCGTTTTGGAAAAGCAGGCCCTTTCCTCCGGGGTGCGCTGCCACCAGCCCGCCACGCTCTCCGCGCCCCCCTCACGCTTTCTCTTCCTGCTCTGCGCGCAGGGTCGGTATCCTCAGGCCCGAGATGCTCTTTCCCACCCTCTTCCCCCGGCAACATTATGGTTTCTAAATCGGTCCCTCAAGAGGCCTCCTTCTGGCACACCGGCCTAGCTTGGTCCCCTGGGGAGATCCTTTGGCCCTTTGGTCGGGCTCACTCCACGGTCACCTGCCCGAACCCTTTGAAATCCTTTCTGCGCTTGTAATTTGTGCGGGTGTCTTTCCTGTGGCGGGAGAGCCACACCAAGCAGCATCTGTGTCTGAGCTGTCAATCACCCATCACGGGAGCCTGGGCCCCCATTACGGGCCTATACGGTCAGTCCCCTACATACGAACGAGTTCAGTTCCAAGAGTGCGTTCGTAAGTCCAATTTGTTCGTTAAGTCCAACAAAGTTAGCCTAGGTAGTCAACTAACACAATCAGCTATATAGTACTGCACTGTAATAAGTTTATGATACTTTTCACACAAATAATATGTAAAAACAAACACAAAAAATAAAGAAAAGATTTTCAATCTTACAGTACGGTACCTTGAAAAGTACAGTCGTACAGTACAGCAGCTGGCATCCAGGGGCTGGCATCGAGTGCACAGGCAAGAAGCATTACTGGCTGGAGGAGGGGGAGGAGGTGGGAGATGGTAGAGCTGAAGGGTCGTCAGCAATAGGAGACGGAGGGCAAGCTGCAATTTCAGTCACGCCTGACGTGGATGGCACAGGTTCTGGTTCCTTGCTGGATTCAATTCTATCTACCTTCTTGAAAAAGCGATCCAGCGATGTCTGGGTAGTAGCTCTTTTTTTCTCGTCATGGATGACACGGTGGCGCTGGATTGCATTCTGAACGGCTGCTGCAACCTTCCTGTACTGTTATACGTTCGGGTCCTGTGCCTCAAAAACTAACAGCGCCTCCTCAAATAAAGAAAATCTCCTTGCCGTTTCCTGCGTCGCGTTGTGAATCTCTTCGGTTCTTCAGTTACTTCTTCTTCCTCTTGTCCTTCTTCGTCCTTTCCCTGGGCCTCCAATCCCATCAGGTCTTCATTAGTAAGCTCCTCGTGTTGTACAGCAACAGTACTGTACAGTGAAGTACACAAAAGCACAGCCGCTGGAGGATGCACGCATGTGACAACGTACACCGGACACGTGAACTAACTTAGGTGATTGGACATGCGAACGCATGCTCACGTCTTTGAAAGTTCGCAACTTGAGGGTTTGCATGTAGGGGACTTGCTGTAAGTAACTGTGGACCAGATTAGAGATGCACTTGAGAGCGCCCCTGCGGGCCCCCTCTTTGAGGACAGATGGACTTTTGTCTGTGTGAGAACACGAGTCAGGGCCTTGAACTGTCACAGCAAAATATGGGTAGCAAATGTCACACAGAACTTGGTCCAGCAGGCCCTGGTCCATGAAAATCACCAGGGATGCAGGGAGACCCGCGGGCGCTGGGGCCACCTCGACGTCCAGGATCGGAAAGACGACTCACAGAGAATCAGGCGCTTACCTGTACCTTGAGCAGCCTCTCCTCTGGGATTCTGAAGCTCCGTCTTGTTTTAAGTTAAATTGTGAGAAAAAAGGTACCTCGCTTCATCCCCCCATGAGAAGAATCTCCCTGAGTTAACAGCAATGATGGACCCTCAGCTTTTAATAGGGTCTAAATCTAAAGACGATTTGTCTGAAGAACATTTCTGGTCTTTTAAAAACACGGAAGACTCGGTTATTTCACCAAGGACCCTTCAGTTAAGTAATAAATTCCTCTTTTACCACCAGCCCGGGGTCGTCCCCCAGTTGAACATGAGACATGACTGTGTAGGCAGCCGCGAGCGGCTCCCCAGCTGCCTCCTGGCTCGGAGGGAAATTCAACAACGGCCCCTTTTCAAGGACTTGATCCCCATGCGTTCTGGATCAGGTCTTGGGTTTTTCGTCGTTCTGGTTTACATTCAGTTCACTTTCTTAAAGTCCCTTATAAGCAGGGAACTACACTACGAGGTGCAGAAAGAGAAGCCAATCTCCTAACCAACGCATCTGGATTATTATGGAAAACAAAATTCTGGTAGGAGCGGGTGCTTGCTGACACAGGCAGTGCCGGGGACCCTTCCAGCTTTTCCGGGGGTCACACGGGGGCTCGGTGTTCTCTTGTCCCAGGAGAGGAAGGAGAAGCATGGATGCCGGCGGGGGTTAGAGGCGGATGCTGTGATGATGAGCTCCCAAATAAACATGGCGTGGAAGCAACTATTAATGATAATTTGTTTTTCATTTCACATATTCATATTTCCAGTTTAAAAAGTCCGTGTTTGCTCTCCTATTTTTTTTTTTTTTTTTTTTTTTTTGCGGTACGCGGGCCTCTCACCGCTGCGGCCTCTCCCGT
>NW_021146782.1:23698-25000 GCF_002837175.3 Physeter macrocephalus
ACCGGGGCGCGAACCCGGTTCCCCTGCATCGGCAGGCGGACGCGCAACCACTGCGCCACCAGGGAAGCCCGGCTCTCCTATTTTTACATCAGCATCTGAGCGCCAGCAGACCCTCCGCGTTCTTATTATCTTCTTGTTCTGTTCAAACTGTCCCCCAGGCCTGCCGGCTCCAAACCCCGCACCGCCAAAATGTTGTTTCTCACACACTTTTGAGGGTGTTTCTGATGCCCTGACGCCTACTGGGGTCAAACGGATTCTAGGATCTCGGTTAACCAGCTCTTAACTTTCTTCCAGTGCATGAAGCGGTTCTGCAGAGTCCTTGTTTTTTCCTGCTCCCATGAGGTTGCTGTTGTTGTTTTTTCTTCTTCATTTGGGCCTTGCCCATGATCTACTTGATATTCTTCCAGCTTTTATTTTATCTGCAAATGTGATCAACGTCAGTCTGACTTCCAAGCCTCTGGACAGAGAAATGGGGGCCAGCACCGGCTGAGGCCTGAGAGAGACGGCGAGTCCGCCAAGAATGGCCTGGTCCCCAGCCGCCGTCCTGAGGCTGGTTCTCCGAAGGGCGCTGGGTGCGGGCTGTGCACTCGGATCCACTTCTCCGTCCTCCCTGCAGGCCCTTCAGGAGAGGCCTTGACAGCTGGATCCACAAAGAAAACGAAGCCATTTGTTCTCATCCACCTGTCCTTCCATCATCCATCCAATCCATCCGGCATCCTCGCCCTGACAGCCAGCAGCTGGCCCCGAGCCTGGTGCAGGGGTCCCCGCTCTGAGCCACGCCCGAGGGGAGCTGCGACCCCGCCCAGTGTCAGGGGCTTTGGGCCTCACCCTCCCACCCTCCTCCCTCTCGCCTCAGCCCTGCCCGGCGCCCACTGTTCCCGTGGGCACAGTCACCCTGTGTTACCGCCTATGGACGGCACAACCATTCTGAACACACGTTAAATCTTGAAATGCCAGAACATCGATATGCTCCGGGCCAGGCCTGCCCGGTGGGGACAGGAGATGCGGGACAAGCAGTCCCCTCTTCGTGTCTGCCTTCTCAGAGGCCCCGTCCGCCTGTCCTCAGAGGCGTCCCAGCAGGAGGGGCCCCTGGGCCTACAGCGTAACTAGCTTGATACCGTACCTTCTGGGGTGGGGGGAGGCCTTCTTCCCAGCCTCCACCTGTTCCCTAGAATAGCTTCCAAAGGTGAGACACCAGGGGGCAGGCTCTTGTCCCTTGGGGAGGCCTGACCAAGCTGCACAAGGGCTCCCGGTCCAGAGGGATAGACCAAGTTACCCCCGAACCGTTACCGAACAGTGTGC
>NW_021146783.1:0-25000 GCF_002837175.3 Physeter macrocephalus
AAAACCATTTGATGTTAGGGCAAAACTAAGAAGTCTATTCCTTTCCTATTATCTAAAAGTGAGGCTGCATCTTATAATAAAGAAATAAGCAATCATTACCTTCAAAAAATGCCCAGGTCTCTTTCTTTTTCTCAAACGATGAATCTTCAGACGCTTTGAGGGAAATCACTGTAAGACAAAAAAGAAATGGCATAGCATGAAGTGGAGTAGCTTATGGACCTGGCCCACCTCAGTCCAAAATAATATCATATGGTATATATGGCACTTACATTTACAAAGTTATTTTCATATTTGCAAAAACCACATTTAATTGTCACAACCCACAAGCCAGGGGAAGGTGCAATGACTTACATATAACAAATAAGAGACCAGAGAGGGGAATTAAGTTGCTGGTACTCAGTCCAGTAGAAGCCTCACTCACCCCAAATACTTGCAAAATAAAGAGTTCCCCAGTGGGAATTCCAAGAACCAAAACATTATTTATTTTACCATTTTAGTGGACATCTTTCCAAAATGTAGTGTTCTTGCCTGGGTATCCCTAGATAGAGAAGCCTGAGGTCATCTGATGACTCAGAGTCAGTGCTCTGAGCACATTCTCCATGTAAGACAGTCACACAGCTGCAAGCATCTGATTTTGAGATTATTTTGTCTGCTTTCAGTCAGTGGTTGAGCACTGAATTCACTGTGCCTGCTTTCAATTGTCAGGGAAACAGAATTGAGTTACACTATGTTAAACCTTGAACATCATACTAAAGAGTCTGAAACCATGGTAAGGTTCCACATACAGGGGTAACATAATCATAGGCAAAAATCAAAAAAATTAACCTGACAGAAAAATGTAAACTGTCAGGAAATGAGAGTATTGCCCAATAGAACTTTCTGAGAAGATGGAAATGTTCTGTGTCTGCAAGGCACATACAGCTGCCACTGGCCACATGTTTTTATTGAGCATGTGAAACGTGGCTTGTCCACATGGGACTAAGAAACTGAATTTGTAACTGTATTTCATTTTAATTAATTTAAATTTAAATAGCTACATTTGGTCAGTGGCTACCACACTGAAGAGCTCTAGAGAAGAGAATCTCTAAGACCCAAATAAAAAGCCAAAGGTGGCTGGAATAAAAATTGAATCAATATGAGAGGTAAGGAATATGGCAAAGATGGTCTGGAACTTTATTTACTGCCCTTCCCACAAACTTTTATATTATTATTGTCATGGATTCCAATTCAGAATTTTCCATCTTTATTTTCTCTAGGCCTTGCACTGGGTATTTCCATTTATCTACCACACAGATCACTAATCTTCTCTTCACCTGTGTCTAACCTGCTGTTAAAGCCATCTCTTAAATTTAAGATTTCATTTATGGATTTTTTCAGTTATAGATCATCCACTTAATTCTTTTTATATATCCTAGCTTTCTGATGAATTTATCCAGCATGTTATCTAATTTTTCAACCATATCAATCACATTATTTTAATGTACATGACTGATATCTTTCACATCTGCATTGCCCATAGGCTTATATTTATTACCCATTTTTTATTTTGATCTTGTCCCTTGATGTGCCTGATAATTTTTTAATTGAATGCCAGATGTCATATGTGGAAAATCATGGAGACTCGAGATAAAATTTTATTTTCCTCGTAGGAAATTAGAGTAGGGGGATGATCACCTAATCCAATGAGGATATGAACTGTTTAGAAGCTGGGTTTCAGTTTTTATAGGATATGGTTTCTCTCTGGTCTGCCTTTACTTCAGGGATGCCCAGTAGAAAGCCGCAAGTATTTATTATAGCGCTTCCAATTTTCATCTCACTGATAGAACTCTGCTCTATCAGAGGCTCTGCTTGCCTCCCAAACAACCTGATTGCCACTTTCTGCATAACTTTTCTCAACAAGCCTGCGTAAGAACAGCTGAATTTCTTAAAGCGACTCTGACAATTGGTCTCATTCACTGCTCTTCTCTGCACTCTATCTATATAGTCCTTCGGGGAATAATTAAGAAAGCTGAAATACATATGCACACAGACAACTGTGTAATTATATAATACAAATATACTTATGAAATATAAATATATAATTAGGAAAGCTGAAATACAGATTTTTTTTTCAGCATTTCTAATTGTTCTCAGAAGGAGGGCTCTGTTCTGTGGGAAAGAACCCCTCTCCCAGCAGAACCTAAATTCCTCAAAACCAGAAGCTGGTCTTCTACCTCAGTATCACCATCTTGGGACACACTGCCTGGCAGCTGGTAGGTGCCCAGTAAATAAATGAATGACCTACTTCTTTCTGACGGCCCCTCAAAGGAAGAAATCTGGACATCCAGGAATGAACTCTTAGTGGACATCTGGTCTTGCGTGTGATATCAGACATGTCAGACAATTCGTCCATCACCTTTCCTGCTTAATTTGCCCCACGCACAGCTCCTGTAATCTGCTCACTGCCAGAGCAACCGATCAGATTCCCCCTTCACGAAATTAAACTAAGAAACAGAGTACATATGGTGGTTGTAGGCCCTGGGGTTGAAAACGCCTGTGGACTCTGGGGTGGGCAGCCGTGTTTGGAAAACAGGAAAGCAAATGGAGCAGAGGGCAGAACCTGCAGGAGGAAGGTGGAGGTGGGAGGACTTGACCTTGATGGCACTCTGGGTACCAAGAGGGTTGACGTGTTATTTGCTGACCTTGCACTGCATGTGCTCCATATCCTTCAACCATCCCCACCTCTCTTCTGAATTAGCTTGAATGGGTTTTCATCTTCAACCAATTAAGCTTAGGCTGGGTTAACCACAGAGTCCTAATGAAGACAATACCGAAATGAGAAAGAAATGGACCTCTGAGGACCGTAGTTTTCGGGAGATCAGGGACGCCCATCATGGTCCAGAGCCTTACTACTCCAAGTGTGGTCCATGGACCAGCAGCATCAGTGTCACCTGGGAGCTTGTCAGAAGTGCAGGATTGCAGGGGACCCAACCCAGATCTACTGGATCAGAATCTGCTTTTAAACCCAGATTCCCTGGATGAATCATAGGCACTTTAAAGTGTGAGATGCACTGATGTACACTGGGTAGAGTTGCCGTTTGCTGGTTATGTAACCTTGGGCAAGTCACTTAACTTCCCACTGCCTGAGTTTTCCCATTTGTTATGCACAGATGATAATAAGCTCAGGGTGAGTGTGAGAACCAGATGGGTTAATATATGTGAAATACCCAGAACAGTGCCTGAGACCTAGTGAGCCATTTTGATCCACAAGGACCTTAGCTCCATAAGACAGGGATTTGGTCTATTTTATTCACTGCTCTAATTCCCACACCTAAATTCTAGCATGGTCCTCACCTATCAGTCCTTTGCCTCAGAATGTGAATCTTCAGTTGTCCAAATGGTCCATAAGAAAGAGTTCCCTGACCTTGTGGCTAAACGTCTGCAACTCAGTCGGGCTGCTACCATTCCAGCAAAGGCCACTCACTACCGTTGGACCATTTTTGATTCATCTTTCATTTTTTAATTTCAGAAGCCGTGGGCCCTTGATTTAGTCCAATTACAATTCCCTTTGCCTTATTTGGGATAGAAGGTAACAAGGTCTCCCCAGTGGACTTATCGAGATGGGTGTTGAAAGAGCCAACAAGCTGGGATTCAAAGCTAAGGGGGCTCTAAGCAAGGAATTCACGGAGGTCCCTCATTTCTCTCCCGTGCAGCTGTTTTATGGGAAAGTGCAGCAACTTTATTTGGCATATGACGATCAGCAACACCAGCCATAATCTTATCTGTTCCTACAAGAAAGAAAAATTTTTACATGAACTCTGCCAGAGCTTTTGAAATTTTCCCAAGGTTCCACGTAGCTATCTTGTTTCAGCTGCTAATCCTGTGCTGTCTCAAAATGAATGCGATGCATTGTCAAGCCACATGTCTGTGTCCACAGACCATGGCCAATGCCCTGCTCAAGGTGGCCTCTGTCTTGCCGCATGCTCTGAGCCCAGCCTCTCAGCCAAGAGCTAATGCGGGGGTGGGCAGTGGGCACCCCCTTGGGAAGGTTCATTACTCCAGCTGCTGGGAGCGATGCCAGCCCTGCTTCCCGGGCAGCCTTGCCTCTTCCATCCTTCCTGCATCCAGAGGTCCCGTGAGGGAGGGCGGTACCAGGACCACCTCCTCCCACAGGGTGTGGGGCCTGGGAGGAGGGTAGTGCAACTGATCAGAGAAGCAGAAGGAAGCCCAGTCTGGCCTCAGCACCAAACCACTCCTCTCAATACAGCTTTATCAGAAAGTGGGCATTTTGATTTCTGACTCCTGTGCACATTCATCAATCGGTCTGGGCCACAGTATAAAAGGAGAGTAAAGAGCACTCAAAAGCTAAGTCATCAACTGACCTATTGACTGCTTTGTAATTTCCTGGGGACCCCAGTGCCCAGTGCGCAGAGCCTGGCTGACCTTCTTGTGAGGTGGTGGCCCGGATAACTGAGCAGCCGGCTGTCCTGGGTCCCTCCCCAGGAGAGCAGAATCCGATGAAATCTAAGAAGGGGTGGGGTGTGAGAGCCACCACGTCTCGGGCCTCTGGGAAGAACCGGTTGAAAGTGCTGCAGGATCAAACAGTCTGGAAGAACACAGCCCAGAGGCACCGAGACAAAACGATCCTATCAGCCTCATGTCTGGAGGAAGCAGGTTGGAAAGAAAGAATCTTAGTCAAGTCCCCTTTGCTGGGACCTGCGGGGAAACCATCACTCAGAGAGGTGTGAAAACTGAGAACCTTGATTTCTGACTTGGACAGACCGTCCCACCGACTCCCCTGGGGAGGGCATGTTTCACAGGCTGTGGCAGACCGTGTCGCCTCAGTTCACGCCAAGACCCTGTGACAATGCCCTCTGGCTGAGGGACCTCCTGTTTCCTTCCTGGTCTCCTGTTCACCGATGATACAGAGCATTTACCTGAGCCTGCGTTGAAGGACTGACCCCCGTCATCCAGCGAACAGATGGCTCATGATATTTAGAGGCCCTGGGAAGGCTCCCCTTCTCCCAGTATTCTTTCCTGCCTGCTCACCTATGCCTCCAGTTCCTTTAACAAAGAATCCTATAATTAAAGGAGCTTAAATTGCAACCATGGGTTACACACAAAGTAGGGTGCACCTTTCTGACACAGAACACCTTCCGGAAGGCAGAGGTTGATGGAGAGGAATGTAGGGAGGGCCCTGGAACAGACAGAGGAGGGAGGAAGCCGCAGGGAGCAGCGGCACGGATGCAGGAAAGACTGGCCCTGAGTCTGACAGACACACCCTCACCTTCCTATTTCTACTACCAGTCAGGCTAGGCTGAAGCATTCTCCAGGATTCTATAACTCCTGATGGTAGAGGGTGTTGCCTTCACCGAGCACCTGAAGACCAAGATTTCTAAAACTTTAGTGTGTGGGAGAATTAATTAGGCCTCTTGTTAAAATGGGGATTCCCAGGCATGACCCCTGAGCTTCTGGTTCAAGGAGTTTGGGGAGGGCCTGGGAATCTGCATGATTAGGGAGGGGAGCACACAGTCATGGAAATTCTGAGGCTTGATGTCCCAGGACCCCACGTGGAGAAGCCCTGTCTCACATACCCCT
Organism: Physeter macrocephalus; assembly: GCF_002837175.3. Classification (NCBI taxonomy): domain Eukaryota; kingdom Metazoa; phylum Chordata; class Mammalia; order Artiodactyla; family Physeteridae; genus Physeter; species Physeter macrocephalus. The sequence continues at coordinate 5,578 of NW_021146783.1, forward strand.
ACTACAGACAGCAGTGGGCACCAAGTCCCAAGAGACATGGGAGAGGGGATTCAGGTCATGAGGAGCCAGATCCTGGGCCTCAATCTCCCATCCAGTCCAGGTTGGGGTCCAGAACTCAGAACTCAACCAATGCTCTTCAATTTAATCAGGGAAAACGAGAGTAACAGCAAAACCTAAGGAATAAGCTTATCACATAAGTGTTGTTTACAAAGGACTCCCAAAGGGCCCCTTAATAACATGTCTCAGAGCAGAGGAATACAAGGTGAAGAACACAGCTTTCAAGAAAGTTATTTTCAAAAGAGCAGACTGTCTATAAGGGCTGATGCATCTCCCCAGGTGGCCGACTCAAACTTGGATACTAGACAGAATTTGAGTCAGAGAGACCTTCCTCCAGTGATTATCTAATATTTCACACCCTCTGTCCCTGCTGAACACATTGCCTTAGAACACATCACTATGCTTTACTCATTTCTCCTGTTCGTTGTCTGCCTCCCCCAGCAGAAGGGAAGTTCCATGCGGGCTGGAATTGCATCTGTTTTCACTTCCTGGAATCCTTCTTGGCCATAACAAGTCATAGTTAATTTGAGCACACAAATGAATGGAATGAATATGATGCTGTATTGGTGGATCAAGGTGTCCCAAAGAAAGCCTGGTGCTGGGACCAACTTATATTGTGGAAGGCTGGGAAGAAAGCCCAAGGCAGGGGACCCTGGCCTACCCAGCACCTTCCTTCCCATGGAAGACCTATCTCAGAAGCAGGGGGAACACGCTAGCTCACCAGGCCTTCAGGGCTGACTTCTCTGCAGTGCTCTAACTTTGTAGCTGCATGCTTTGGGTCTGTCATGATTAACTTTATGGCCTCTGAGTTCTCAGTTTCTAGTAGAATGGAAGCAGGGAGCCCAGAAACCTTAAGCATAAGATGATTAAGCTCTTTTGAGTTGAAAGGAGAGGGGCAGAAGTTTAAGGCCCTGGACCTTGCATGTAGACCTTGCCAATTTGCACCCAGGGCATGTAGAAAGCTGGAGAGTGGACACACCCTCCCTCAGTTTCCTCAGGCAGCATTCTGCACAGATCAATGGGAAAGGAAAATCTCCAAGGACCAGAAGAGGCTGGGGATATGAAATATGCACAAGAAAAGACCCTTAAATAAAATAAAGAGGAGTCAACACTTTTGCTCCAAATTCAAAAATTAATATAGTCAGTTCACTGGCCCTTCTTATTCAATGATCAGATGGTTTCCCAAGGAAAAAACTAAATGTAGCTGTGTCCCCACTATTTATAACTGGGTCAGTGTTCTCAAGAAAGGCAACTACAACCCAGAGAGACACAGAGAACTTCTCTGTTTCTGCTTTCAGAAGTTTGCCTATTGCTTCCTTTCCCCCTTGCCCCTCCAAGACTCAGGCCAAAGGGAGTCTCTCTTGGGGCCTGGGCAAAGCCATATATGTGACTAGGACCTCTGAGTGACCTGCACTGATGGAGCAGCTGATGAGAAACAGAAAAGCTCCAGCTTTGTCTATTTTAAGCCACTCTTTCCTTTGCATTCACTCTAAGACAAATTCTAGAAAACAAAGCAAAAAAGCAAACGAAAAACCATGTTAAACAGACTTCCCATTGTGACAAGGCAGTTAGATAAGAACTTCACATTCTGAGACGGAATCAGCTGCAGAATACAAAGCCCATGTGTATGTCCCCACATAGCAGTTAGGAAATATTAAACCTTAGGGCTTCGTAACGGGCCCGCTCCAGACACAACCCCAGGGTAGATCTATATATTACTCTCTTGCTACCACCTTCCACTCCTTGTTGCCATTAATTACAATGGCATTATACCAAAGAGTTTGGATCACTCATTCAGTCCTTCATCTAAAAAGTTCGTTATGGAGCCCTTCTGTGTACCATGCACTGTGTCAGGCATGTGGGTGCATTTAAGAAGAATCTGGCAGGGTCCCTGGAGTCCAGGTCCCCGGGCAGGGCCACCACGCCAACCTTTCCTCTTATCACTGCCCACCTCAGCCCTTACCAATCACAAATATGCATCCAACTCCATTAAGTTATTTGCAAATCCCTCTTCTCCTTCATCCATATCTTTGCTCCAGCTGTTTCATCTCCTGACACGGCACGGCCCATAGTTGTCACATCCCTCCTCACCCTGTGGTCCCAGCGGAATGCCACACCCTCCAGGTGGCCTTCTCCTATTCCCCAAAGAATGTAACCTTGTCTTCCGCTGACTCCCCTGTACCCGCTTCACTCTCTTGTATGGCCTTTTCATACTCTCTTTCTATTAGCTTTGTCGATAATGTCTACCAAACCTATACCCATATTGACATATGTCTCCTCCTCCAGATTGTGAGGCTGGGGACCCCAGAGGGAGGGGATCAAACCTCCCCACACCTAACTCTCTTTGGGCAAAGCACAGGGACCACAGGCTCATAAACTGGGGCTTCATACATGGTGCTGAGCTTAAATTCCAATCTCTTAAACTCTTCCAAGAACATGGCAGGCGCAAGGAGCGTAGATACAATGAAGAAGTGTTTGAAGTGGTGTTTAAATTACACTCCAGTTGTCAATTTGTTCCTTCTGAGTACAGGACCTGTTGACACTTTAAACATCATGATGTGAGCTTGCTTAATTAAGCAGTAGCACTAAATGTTTCGTTAATCTCATTCCTAATTATCTGTTCCACGTCTCTGGAGAAAAAGGCATTCTTTAATTTCTGCCACTGAAACGTGAAATATCGGTTCCCTGTGGTGGTACTTTCAGATCCAATTATTAAATTCCCTCTAATATTTTGGGGTTAAATAGATAAGAAATTATATTATAATTTCATCTTTGCCCCCAAATACGTTTTAGGGTAAACAGAGTTTTCTATTTGCTTTGTCCACTCCTAACATTTAAAGCTCACTTATACAATCTGAAGTCAAATAACAATTTGGCTTGTTAAAATATGTTGTTTGGGGTTAGACTGAAATATTGTTTAAATTGCAGGAGACAGCCCTTGCAAATTGCTTCTATTATTAGCATTTTCACCGTTGATGAAAACATCTCCATCTGAAAAGATGGAGATTCGATTCTGCTCAGAGTATCAGACTGCTTCTGAGTCAGTGGGTGGCAGAACTGGGCTGAAAAGCCATTGAGGATAATTTTGTACGAGGCCTGGGGAATGGGGAATCCAAGCGGTTGTACCCCTAAGACCAGAAGCTTAAAATGAATGACAATGTCACTCTTGAGAACCCCGGGGGGCTCACACTCCCTGGTGTCAAGGGCCCGTGTGGTGCCCTCAAGCAAAGCACCAAACTGGCCATGTCAGAGCTCAACAACTGTTAGGGACATGTGGCACCCAGGACCGTGCTGCAGCCTGCCCTTGACCGGGAGCCCCAGGGACTCTCAGGCTTCATCCCGGAAACACTCCTGAAGAAAATCCAGGCTTAGGAACTGGTCCAACCTCCCATTCCCACACCCACGCCAGGGCCGTCCTTGCACTTAGAACCCTCCAGGGTCTGCGTGTCCTGGGAGGGACCAGGCCACATCAGTGCCTGAGGAGGACAGGTATGGGGGGGTCACAGGGACATCAAGCAGGATGGAGAAGGCACAAAGGTAGGGAGACCCCCAAAGCTTGGGGAGCAGAGGCAGCAAAGGGAGGTCAAGGGATTACTAAAGAAAGCGGGCACAAAACACAACGGGCAAGTGCCTGGACACGGGGACGTGAGGCCGACAGGGTGAAGGGCGTGTGGAGAGGCAACAAGACCTGCCGTACCAGCTTAGGGAAGACGGCGGGCTTAATTTAAACTGCACGCCTGAGGCATAGCAAGTACCAGTCAGCGCTGAGTGCGGAGAACAAACGCAGGGTCAGACACTACCTCTGTGTCTACAGGGACAGAGTAAAGCGAACTTCAGAAGGTATCACAATTTGCCAAAAAATTGACCACAAGTAGCTATCGGACTGCTTCTGAAACAATGAAAGTGCTTTTGCACCTATAGGAGAGATGTTGGCCCCCTAAAACAGCAAGCCTCAACTCGATTCGAAAGTGATATTGGAATTTACCCCAAAGAGAACAGCTTCTCTCCATGTCTAGGGATGTGTTATGCTCTCAGGATGTGTTAGGACAAAAATCCTTTTTTAAGTTGTTGGACCCGACTACTTAAAAAGCAAAGCTGTTAGTTATTTCTTTTGGCCTAAAGGAACCAAGAACATTTGGAAAACTCTACACTAGTCTATCTATGAAGCCTCCAGCTCAGAAAACCTTGAACATCCCAAGCATAAATAAGGCACCCCTTAGAGAGAGACCCCACTGAGCAGCCTCGTCTCCCTGTTGGAAGTTACCCCGAACCCCTGCTCGCGCTCCCTTTATTTCCATCCTGACTTCCCTGTTCCACCAACTCCAGCCTTGCTCAGCCTGCTCAGTGCTCGGGACAGGGCACTCAGGACCTGACCTCCCCCTATTCTTGGGTTCGGGCAGGGCAGAACCATGCGGTTCACTTCCTCCTATCTCACCTACAGCGAGACCCACCCCTGCATCTCACCTGCTCATGATAAATGAGCCAGAAGCTGTAACCTAGAGATGGTTGTCATCAGAAAGGAGGACACAGGGTTCAGCAGACTGCCAGGATTAAGGTCAATGCACCTCATTCCTGCCTGGAACACTGTGCACCTCTAGATTTCCCACAGATTGACTTTTTGCCCTCCTGGAAAGAAGCTGCTACATCTTCGCTCTGCAGTGCTGCTCTCCTACTGAAAACACTTTGCCTTTTCCAGACCACCAGGGGGCTGACTCAGAGGAGCCCGTTCCAAACACCAAGTCTGCGGCCCCGAATATTGGTGTTTCCCAGGGCTTCACCCTTAGCCCCTGCCCCTTGGGGATCCCCATGGTTTCACCTGCCCGACTCAGAATCAGTTCTCACTGGCCAGATCAGATGGGCGCTTTAGCTCCACATTTCTGCGTACTTACTCGACATCAGTGCAGGATGGCCTCCAGCCACCTCACTCTCAATTCCTCTGTGGCCAGCTCCATCTCTTATGTTCCCTTTGTCAGCCGTGGGCACCGTCCTGCACACGCTGAGTTAGACTCCTGGGTATCATCCCAAAGCTTTCTCCCTTACTTGCACCCAGTTATTAAAAACTTCTTATTTGACCTCCAGTGTCTCTCCATTCCTACTGCCTCACTTCGCATCATTTCAAGCCCGGGCAAATACAAAAGACTCTGCCTCTTCACCCTGCAGTCTGATTCCCCCAAACCCACGTCCCAAGCAGCCAACAGAGGGGTCTGTCAAAAGACTTTAAATGCTTCCCAGGGTTTCCAACTTCCAAGGACTAAAGCAGAGATTCCGCAAAATGCCTGATGATAAAATCATCTAGACTGGATGTTAAATACTCAAATTCCAACACAGACCTAATAGACTAGAATCTCCAGGGCAGATGCTTGGGAATCTGCATGTTAACAATGGCCCTGGAGATTCTTATCATTAGGCAAGGTTGAGAATACTGGCCTACAAAATCAAGGGTAAATTCCTTAATATTCAGTACAGGCCCCTCCACTATCAGCCCTGCCTGCCTCCCCTCGATACCCACTGCCGGCCCGACCCTCCAGTGCAGGCTCCAGCAGTCCTGACCCACGGCTGTAGGGCCCTCCACCCACTGATTTACCATCCCCTCTGGCTCCATGCCCCACGTAAACAGCCAGTGTCCGCTCAAGCAATGCCGCCTGCCTCATCCTTAGCGGCCCTCCTGTGCGTGTGCGCAATGTTCCATGCACACCTTTATCACTGTATCTGACTCCAGGACATCGTATCTGTTTCTGTATCTGCCACCCTCTAAACAGATCCACCCCTGTGTCCCCAAGTTTCCAGCAGAGCAGATGCGCCATAAAATAAATGCCCACTGAGTGAGAGATAAATGAATCTCCCGAGCACTGCGGAACACTGTAGTCCATATTATTTTCCAATGCAATGTCTTCTCTGAGCCCAGCAAAGCTTCCTCAGCTGAACTGATCATCTCTCTGAAGGCTGCCACTCATTTCCTCATCATGTTTTGCTACTCTTCTCTAGATTGAATCTATCTTTCTGAAAATGAGGTTTCCCCAAACGGACGGTGTAGTCCACATTAGTGTCTCCTCAGCACAGTACACATGACACAACCAACTTCCTTCTCAGGGACACCCGGCCAACTTACTATATGAGGATGGAAATAACACAGGCTGTTCCTGCTGCCATATCACCCTGCAGATGCGCATCTAATTCACCACCGACATCACCAAAGTCCCTCCACAGAGAGCCTCCCGTTGACTCTCCAACACTGCCTGCGATTCGTTTTCCCCAAATGTATCACTCTGCCATTTTCCAAACTGAATCTCATTCTGTTATTTCCTGCTTGTATTTCTTACCTCCCTGGATTCCCTTTTCATTATGTTTTACTCCTTGCTGATGTTAAGAACTTCCCAATTTTGTACTTTCTGTAAAGTTCATTAAGGTGATGTGTGCCCCCTTTTCAATGTCATTGATAAAACAATTAAATGAAATCAAACCTAACATCAACCCTCCTGGAAACCACTCCAGAGGGTTCCAACACCATGTGTCACTTCGGGCTTTTGGATCCATGTCCTCTGCAGGCAGGGCTTCTGGCTCAGTGAAATGGTCACATGGCATAAGCAATTGAAGAAACTGTGTAATATTCCTTGCCCTTCCTTCTACCTCTGTGTGATAAAAATGACACTAAGTTCACGTGGTATGACAGGTTCTCTAAAATAAACCAAGCATGACTCCATTGTCACCCAGAGGATCACAGATTTTCTTTCTTCATTATTTATCATATTGTTTGGTACCAACAACCCTGAAGTCAGGAGCTCTCCCCACCCACGATCTCATACATATGCGGTTTCCAGACAAACCCCAATTTACTACTTCCCCATTCTTCAAAATCCCCAATTCTCCATCATATTTTAATAATTTGCACAGTTAAAACATAAAATGGCACCTTATGCTTTGTCCCAAATTAATAGAGCCTATATTTTTTTAGCCCCATACTTTCAGAGGTGTCTTCAGGAAAAAAGTCATGACAAATTCATTTATTAACATAGTTTTTTTTCCCAGTAATTGCTACTTTTTTTTTTTTTTCACCCCACACACACACATGCTCAAGGACTTACTCTGATTTGAGGGAAACTCAAAAACACACAGAGTAAAATAAAGCAAGTAACACTGCAATTATGGGGGAAAATTGTTGTTTGGTCTGTTCTTAAATTTCTGTTCCAGTTTCTCATTTTGCATGACACTGGTAAAGCACTCTGCAAGCACGTGGCTAACGAGCTGGACTTCGTCAGGAGCCAGAATCTCAGGGACCAGCAGGGATGTGACAGGCTGCAGTTTACACACAATTCCCTGGACACACCTTGTAACTCCACCCCTTCCTCTTCCATTCAGAAGAGCAAATCAAAGTACCAGAAGTGGGGAAAAGAGATTAGTTCCACTGAAGTCTTAAGAACCACCTCAGGTTTTTTCAGCACGTACCCAAATAAATGTTCTAGAAAGAACCCAGCTTCATTCACTGAAAGTAGACGCACATGGAATAACGGACTTGATGACAGCACTCACTTGAATGTAGGAAATCTTTTTATCTATTCTAACTGGCAGAGCAGTCGTCACTGCCGAGAGATTTACTACACGGCTCCGGAATACACCCAGACATAAAAATTAAAAGGGCATACATAAGATCTTATATTTCAGAGCCAAGTAATAACCAGAGTGGATTCCCTCCTTAGCCTGTGGTCATCCGATGTATTTTTCTATTTTCTGTGCCAAAATACATATTTATATTAATAGTCATTTGTTTTCTTGAATTAATTTGCTTAAGGAGAAAAAGTGCACAACATTTCAGATGATATATCATTCCATGCTTAAGAACATTAAAATAAGCAAACTCCAAAGACAAATAAAATTGGACTATCCATGTAAATTATTTACTTTAACATATAGGATATTAAAAATGCCTATTCACAACTGAGTTTTATCCCTTCAACAACATCACTAATGCCTTTAATATTATATGACATGTATACAGCAAAATTAGATTCTTTTTCACACTTGGGATCATCAGCTTTACTCTGTGATTCTCTTGATCTTCTACCAGACCAAATTCAGGTTCCAAGCACTCAAAGATGTAATTTTAGTACACAGTAGCCAGTCTTATTAAAATTGTGAGAGGTGTCTTCTTGAATGGAACATCAGTGGCAAAAACTGAGAGCCCTCAAATACGGAACTTGGTAGCTAAGATGTTCCAGAACGCAGCCCACGCCTCCTATCTGTCTCCAGGAAGGGAGGGCCACCTCTGGTCCCTTGCCCACTTTCGGATGAATTTCTCAGTGAGCTGTTGCCGGAGGCTTACATCGGTTCCTCTGGGCAATGGGTCAGAGCCACTCAGGCTGCCCTGCTCTGAGGCCTGGCAACTCACGTCAGGCATCAGGACCCCCCAATGCGGGCCTCCTCCCATAGGTGCCCGGCACCCTGCCAGGCAAAGCGATCAAGGCTGTGCAGACCTGAGCTGGAGGCAAAGAACACAGCAAGACCAATCTTTCAGCTGCAAAACAGGTTTTGGCCAGCGGTGGGTTGGGTGGCATGGGGCCAGACACTTGCCCCTTTCTGTTCAGCCTTCCACGCCTATAATACAATGCAGCCACAGCATCCATGTAAAGATCTATCCTCATTCCCATGGCCTGCCTCATATGGCTTGGCTCTTAGAGGCCAAAAAGATATGTTCTAGCTCAGGAGAGCCATCCTGGAGGCCACTGCCTGGCCAGCTGGAGGGAGGACCACTGACCTGTCACCCTACCACTCTCCCCAGAGAGTGGACGCACCCTTACCTCTCATTTCTGTCCCCGAGGAGCCATTGGACCAAGCTGTCCACTTATTCCTGTGCTTGCTGATTTCCTGGACTTTGCAGACGTAATGCCCTTGATCGGCTGGCCGGAGGGTCAAGACGGAGAGGGTGTAGAGCACCCCGCGCCGCTCCTCAAGGAGGCGCAGCCTCTGACGGTAGGCGCTGCGGCTGAAATTCCCATAGTACTGCACCACCCGGAGCTTGGTCATCTTAACCATCAGGGCCTCCTGGGAGTCCGGGCGCGCAAAGAACCAGCGCACGGCCAGCAAGCTGTCCTTCCGCCTCTTCTGGGAGACGTGGCAGAGAAGAGTAGCATTTTCCCCCTCCAGGTAGTCAACCACGGGCCCCGGGGACACAGTGACATTGAGGGCCCCACAGACCTCTGCAGAGAAAAAAGGAAAAAAGAAAATGAGGAAGGCCACCGCCTTTCCCCAGGTGAACACACATGGCGTCTTCTCTCCAGGAGCCAGGTTGGTCTGCATGGCCAGAGAGGTGGGCCGCCCCCATCCCCTCTATGCTCACTCCGCCTTCTCGGAAGAGCCCTCCTTGGGGTGTGGAGTGTGCCTCTGTGGGCACCCATGTCCTCATCTATGAGATGATCCCAGCCAAGCGGGATGCCATGGACCACCTGGCCCAGACGTATTTTTTTTTATTTTAATTAGTTGCTGACATTTAGAATTCAGGAGATATCATATAAAGATTTGGATTTGGGGAAGCTCTCAAAAATTTCCAGCTCACATCCAATCCTCCCTCCCCATCTACCTCCCAAGGCCTGCTTCCATCAGTTTCATCACCTCCCTGAATGGAAACTGCTGTAGCCCCTTTCCCTGTCTCAGGTATTTCAACTGTAACCAAGGCAGATTATCAGTACTGGTCAGGCGGGTGTTAAACTAGTACCAGGGAGCTGAAATGACAGGGGTGTCTCAGTTTCTTGCTCCAAGTCTCTTAGGACCAGGATCCATGGTCAAGGAGTTGAAGTGCAAGAATAAAGAATGAATGAGCCCAGGAGCAGGGAGGAGTGCCAGACTCTCCCGGCAATCCAAAAGACGCTCCAGGATTCCAGGCCCAGGACGCTACTTCCTGTCCTTTGGCTTCTTAGTTAGGGCTGCCCCTCCTAGCCGCCATTCTGCCCCAAGCTGACTTTTGAGAGTGCCACTCCCTGGTCACCCAAGATCATCCAGCCTAGCCGCCCTCACAGAGGCCTTCTCCCAGGAGACGCGCTGCATGGCATCTGCAAGGATTGTGCAGTGTGGTGGTGCAGCCCCAGAGCTCACGGTCGGGGGAACCTCTCCCTGGCAGGCAGAGCCCAGAAAGGGACAGGATGCCCAAAGCTTCCTTCTGTCCAAGCTGGGCCGTCTTCTCACCAGGTCCCACATCATCACCCCTGTGCTGCCCAGCACACGACTCCGGGAAGCACCATTCCCTGCCCACTCCAGTGCTTGAGCAGGTGCCCCCAAGGTCATCCCAAATTACAAATGGCCCCCAAACACCGCCTTCTGGTCACATGAATGGACTTGGGCCCTGATGGCAGAGTCACCCAAAGCTTTGAACTCTGGTCAGTGCTGCAGGTAAGCAAGGAGGAAGGATGAAAAAGAGAGCAAAGATTTGGACCTTCTACCGTGAAGAGGCTGTGAGTCAACAAGGTGAGGCCCTGTGTGTGTTGGGGTAGTGGTTATTGGCGGGGAGTGTGACCTACAAAGTATCCTTCATTGTAAAAACCCAGGCAATAAGCTCATCCTTATGTATGGTTTCCGCTATTGATTTACTAAACACCTTGAGAGATATGACTTGAGGGTTAATTTCATTTCATTTTCTTTCTCATCTCTTAAAAGCCAGGCCACCAGGACACTCCAGGATACTCCAAGATCCTTAACTTAATCACACCCATGAAGCACCTTTTGCCATACAAGGTGACATTCATAGCTCCAGGGATGAGGACGCAGACATCTTTGGGGGTCATTCAGCTCACTGCACTGTGATAGTCTTTTGTCACCATAAGAAAAAAAAGATGGAAGTGAATTCAGAAGAAAAAGGTTGATGCTTGGCTGGACTCAGCTCTTTGTGGACAAGAACGAGGTCTTCTAGGTCTACAGTGACAAAGGACAAAACCGCCCAGGGAGATACTCGGGGGATGCAGATCAACAGGTAACCAAGGAAGGCACACGCTCCCGAGTAACAATCTCACTGTCCACACAAGTCACTCACGCAGGACAAAAAGAGGAGGAACCGCCCTTACCATGTCCCCGCACCTCACTCACCCGGCCCCCACCCTGCCCACACACCATGTTAAATTAGCCCAAAAGCATTTTCCCCGAATGCCAGGATCCAGGCTGAAGTCCACACGGGTCCCACAGCAGGAGTTCCCTGGTGAGTGGCCACACAGCCGGGAACACCAGGCTGACCCCACTCCACTAGCTGCCTGGGGGTTCAGCAGGCCGAGAGCAGCAGAGATGGAGCAGCTGGCTTCCAGAACTGAAGTCCCGCTCTGCCCGCCCCCGAGGGCTCCCCACTGGAGGCAAGGAGAGCTGGGGAAGGCAGGAAATTGAAACAATATGGATGGGATGAGAGCACAGCCAGGACCCCACACCCTAGTCTCCTCCTATTAATGCTGCATGAAGGAGGGATTATTTATAGTGACTGAAACCAGGAGAATGTGCCAAGTGCTCCAGTCCCCATGAGAGGCCAGATTCCATCCTAGAGGCAAACTAGTAACTCTTCCTCTTCTGCAGCTCAGGCCGAGTCAGCAGCTCCCAGGAAAGGGAAGGGACTGAACTATCTTCCCCTGATGAACACTCGTTCTTTCTTTACCAGTGTGCCTCTCTGCCTTCAGTTAGCCCCATACTCTCTTACAAATGGCCCAGGCACATTTCTCCCACTGACGTGCCCTTGTTACGGGCTGAATGGCATCCCCTGCAAATTCCTGTACTGAAGCCCGAATCCCCAGGACCTCTGAATGGGACTGCATTGGAGAGAAAGCCTTTAGAGAGATGACTAAGTTAAAATGAGGCTCATAGGGTGTACCCCAATCCAACATGACTGGTGTCCTTATAATGAGGGGAGATTAGGACGCAGACACAGACAGAGGAAAGACCATGTGAAGACACAGGGAGAAGACAGCCATCTATAGGCCAAGTAAAGAGACCTCAGAAGACACCAACCCTGCAGACACCTTGACCTCAGACTTCTGGCCTCCAGAATTGGGAGAAACAAAATTCTGTTGTTGAAGCCCCCTGTCTGTGGCACTTTGTGATAGCAGCCCTAGCGAACCAATACAACCTTGCTCTCAGGAAGGTTCATTTCAGGCCTAGTACTACCGCCAGCCCGAATATTTACACCCGCTTTCAATGAGAGCTTATGGGGGTGGGACTGAAACGATGATGCTCACAGGCTCCTCGGCGGCATTAAGCTTTGCTAGGAGACACAGGCTCTCGGGTTGTGTGGATCCCTGTGCCTGCAATGACCTTTCTCAGAAAGCTGGTGCCCCAGCTAATGCCCTCCCCTTGACACTGGAAATGACTACCTTAAGCCCAGGGAACACAACTCAGCTCTCAGGCACGCAGCTGTGGGAAGTGGCATTGCTTGAGGGAGGGGAGAAAATGCAGATAGAGGACCCAGTGCTTGTCCAATGTTAGCTGAGCTGGATGTTTAAATACTAGGAGAGAGCATCACACAGCTTCTGCCCCATGGCAGTCATCAGGCTGCAGAGGGGCCAAGAGGCAGGCAGTGGAAGCAGGCTGACTAGAGTGAGGGGCCGGGGCCGGGGGGGTTCAGGCCTTTCCCTTCTGGGTCTCCACACCTTGCAGGGCAGAGGGGCAAGGCAAGCAAACATGGGCCAAGCCAAGTACAAGACAGGGGAGGTGGGGTGTCACTAGACCCTCTGACACCAGGTAAGGTAAGGGAGCAGCCCAGGCCAGGGCAGAGTCTCCCCTCTCCTGGCCAAGGAGGGAGAAGCATCGAAGTCATTCTAGGCTGGAGAATTTAATTTCTTGCCTTCTGACCCTGCATTGCAGGGAAATGAGGTGGGAGGTAGATCCCCCGCCCCCATCTCTTGGCCACCCCGACATTCAGTGCTCCGCTTCCTCCAGCTTACACCCCAGCTTATGCTTTGCTCACTTAATCACTCAACAAATAGTTGCTGAGAAATGCCATGTGCCAGACACTGTGAGAAGAAGACACATCCCTAACCTCGCAGAGCTGAGAGTCCAGTGGGCTAGGCACTGGTCATCAGGAAAAAGACACAGGAGAATGTGACTACCAACAGCAACTACATGCTACAGAGAAAAGGTGCGGGGCTTATGAAAATCAGGGTGAGAGACTTCCCTGGTGGCGCAGTGGTTAAGAATCCGCCTGCCAATGCAGGGAACACGGGTTAGAGCCCTGGTCGGGGAAGATCCCACATGCCGCGGAGCAACTAAGCCTGTGTGCCACAACTACTGAGCCTGTGCTCTACTCTACAGCCCGCGAGCCACAACTACTGAGCCCACGTGCCACGACTACTGAAGCCCACGTGCCTAGAGAGCCCATGCTCCGCAACAAGAGAAGCCGCCGCAATGAGAAGCCCGCAACCCACAACGAAGAGTAGCCCCTACCGGCCGCGACTGGAGAAAGCCCGTGTGCAGCAACAAAGACCCAATGCAGCAAAAAATAAATAAATAAATTTATTAAAAAAAAAAAAATCAGGGTGAGATTCTGATCTCTGCTTGTCAGGGAGGAAAGAGACCCTGGAGAAGTGACCGTGAGCTGAAGGCTGAGGTAGAATTCATGACATAAATTCAGGGCAGCAGTGAAGAAATGATCTTCCTGGAAGACGATTCTACCTGTGCAAAGGCCCTGAGGCAGGAGGAACAGGGTGCAGGCTGGAAATGCAAAGATCCGTGTCCTCCAGTGAAGTGCACCACACCGTTGCCCAGGCAGCCACCTGTGTTTGCAGACTGACCTCAGGAGGGGCCGTTGCACCTCAATCAGGGCCCCCGAGACCAGTTCTTAAAGGAGGAATATGACAACATGGGCAGGAAAGAGACTGACCCAAAACAGAGGGTTGGGACTCCTGCTGCAGAGAACCATAATCCTTCAACAAGCACATGCTCCATGACTTGGTAGGTGGGTGTGCCCTGCCCCACCGTGGGCTGGGCGCTAGGATGCTCAAGGCCCAGAGCCTTCCCAGTGGTGTAGCGGAGCTAGGCAGAGAGCCAGGGGTTGGAATCCAACAAAGTCGGGCTAGAACCCTGGTTCTATTAGGAGTGAGGTCCTCAGAGCCTCAGTTTCCTCAACGCAAAAAGAGGAAGATGATGGCTTGCGTGGTGGGTTTAAGGCTCCAACAAGAAAGCACCTTGAAAATATCGATAAAATTTGCACTCCCTGAGGGCGCAACAGGTGGAGATAACAGAAAGCGACACGCACAGTGACCTGTAAGCAGGATGGGCTTCTTGTGGGCATGATCTGCAGTCACACACGGCCCTATGCTTGGAGGGCCCCCACTTGATTTAATCTCTGCTGTTGCTGTCTTAAAAGCTTAATAATTTTTAAATGAGGGGCCCCACATTTCCATTTTGCACTGGATCCCACAAATTATGTAGCTGGTTCTGCCTGTAAGTGAACATTAAGTTCCTGTGGATAAGATTTATGGGGTCTAATCCTCTTGTCCCCATTTGGATAATGTTGTGAAAAGGACTAAAGCTCAGAAAACAGCCTAAAAGGACATCAGTGTAGCCCAACAGTACACAACCAATTCATGCAGTACTCAACCTCCCCCTCTCCCTCCGTCACTCTCTCTCTTCCTCTCACACTCATCATGAAGTGAGAAATAGCAACTTACAGGTGCAGGGGAGTGTATAGAACTTCTAACAAAAACAAGGCACCTGCCTCACCTGGGACACAGAGGTGGCAAGGCTGAGGCCCCTCTGTTCCGACCTGGCTAGAGATGCGCTAGTGGCTCTGTGCTCCACACTTCTTCTCTGTCCTGAACAGACTGCCCCCCATGCTTGCAGGGAGCCAGGAGCTCCTGGCTCCCTGAATGCAAATTGTGTGTTCCAGTCGGCAGTGCAAATCTCATTCTTATTAAAAGGACAGTCTGAATTCATGACAAATAAATCTCTGAAAGAAATACAATTGTATTACTTAAAAACCCATGGCACTAGAAGCCAGTATTTACCGAGCACCGAGCAGAGACCCAGTCTATAGGGTAGGTAATGTGTTCATATTAAGGCGGTCCTGTCACCTTAAAATAGCTCTCACCCAGGACAAACACATGGCCTTGACCAAAGATGAACGCTAACATTTGCTGGGTGTGACCTCTAGACCAAGTACTGTTCTAAGCACTGTAGATGTATTTTCTCAATTTATCCTCATAGTATGTTTATCCCCATTTTTAGACAAGAGGGCTGAGGCCCAGAGAGGCTAAGCCACTTACTCAAGCTCACACAGAACATGGCAGAGCTGGAATTAGCACCTAGGCCATCTGGCATCAGAGACAACACTCACTCACCAATCTGGACCACAGCACGGCTTTTAGTAAATATTTGCCCCTCGCTTTGCTTTTCTGTAAAATGATAGGTGGGACTAGGTAACCCCTAAGGTCCCGCTTCTCCCCACAAT
Source organism: Physeter macrocephalus (assembly GCF_002837175.3). Taxonomy (NCBI): domain Eukaryota; kingdom Metazoa; phylum Chordata; class Mammalia; order Artiodactyla; family Physeteridae; genus Physeter; species Physeter macrocephalus. Next base: position 21,038 of record NW_021146783.1, read on the forward strand.
GGGGAGGTAGAAAAGTGCACCAGTTAAGAGTCCAGACTTATGTATAAAGTGGTTCTGCCAGGCTCTCTCTTGAGGGGGATCATGACGAGGGATTGTGGGTGAAAAATTTAGAAGAGAGACAGGCACACGGTGAGTGCTGCACTAGCAGGGGCTGTCATCATTACACAGCCTTAGGCACAGCCAGGGTGGACTCTAAAGGTTCTCTAATTCCAGCTCTCTAGGCTCCTGAGGTCTCCTGGAAACATGAGAATGTCTTTGACCCCCCAAAAAGCCCCTCTCTGGGGACACCCTCTCTGACAGCACCTGCAATTAAGAAGGTGGTCGTGGAGCACAGGGGACAAAGATCCCTGTGCCTCCTGTATCTCACTGGCTGCTGGCCACTAGAGCTGCCCTGGCCCAACCATCTCAGTCAAACCTCCAGTAACTGTCAGCCAAGACAGTGACAACTGTGAAAGGAACATTTTCCACAGGGTCGATTTCAAGTTCACTGGAAACTCCACTGCACTGGTAGCCAGGGGACAATGGGTAAATTTCTTCCCACTGTGATCCAAGTTCCTCCCCACTAAAACTCTGATCTATGCTGGCTCAAATGCCAGCTCCACCATTTGGTAGCTGGGCCACCCTTGGAAAATTACTTAACTCTACGCATCAGCTCCCTTACTTAACAAAACACCAGCAACACAGCCTAGCCAGGCCTCCTGCATTCAAATCCCAGCTCCACCACGTATAAGCCTTGTGACTTAAAGCAAGTCAACTCATGGACCTGGCCTCAGTTTCCTCATCTATAAAATGGGGGTAATAATAATAGCACCTCCCTCAGAGGCAAGCTTAACTGAGTTAATGTTTGCAAAGCACTTGGATATATATATTTACTCTCGTCATTATTACTTTGAGGCACTGTCATGATTATATGAGATAACTGTAGCTCCCAATGGCCACCCAGGAAATGTGAGTGCCATCGATATATTTATTATTACTATTATTCTAGCCAGCACAGCCCTTTCAGCCTTGAGAAATAAGGAGAGAAAATTCTTCGGCAAATTAGAAGTGGGAGCAGAAACCCCAAATGAAAGTTAGGAATGCGGGTAGGGGCTGCCCCTAAAGCACGGTGGTTTGGAAAAGGGTAAAGGGCCCGCGGCTCCAGGCAGCCGCGGATCCCCTATCTCCCCAGGCCTGGTCATCATGAAACGCCCGCGAACAAGTCCTCAGACCCCAACCGCCAGCGGCGCAGATCCGGCCCCTTCGGACCGGGTCCTCCGAGGAACTCTCCAAAGAGAGTTAAAGGGAAGTTGCTGCCCACACTAACCTGCCAACAGCTGTCGGTGCTGCCTGTTGGGAAGAAAACAGAAAACAAACCAAAACTAGGGCTCGCACGGTTCTGCTCGCATCTTCCACTTGGAGGCCTGGCCCCTGGAAGGGAACAGGGCTGCGGAGGGTCTCCGCGGAGCGCTGGGGTCCCGGCCGGGCGGGGAGCGAGGAAGGGGCGGCAGCATCCCCGACCCTTGGGAGGCGCCGCTGTGCTCCGCCGCCTGGACAACCAGACCCGGGCCCACGGACGCCGACGGGGACCAGGAGGGGACAGCCCAGAGGCGGCAGGGCCTCCCGGCCAGGCCCAAGCCCCGAGCTCCGGGCTCCCCGGCGCCGGCCGCCCTCGCCCCACCCGAGGGGTCCCCGAGGCGCCCGGTCCCAACGCGCTTACCCGGGGCCGGAGCCCGCGCCAGCAGCACGGCCGCCGCCAGCGCCAGGAGCCGCATCTCCCCGCCGCGCCCGGCGCTGTGACGCGGGAGCAGCGCCGCCGCCTGCCCGCCACCACAACCAACCCCCACACGCCCCCCCGCACCGACCCCGCCGCCGCGCAGCCCGCCCCGCGCCCGCCCTCGGCTCGGCCCCGGCCCCCGCCCCCGCCCCCGCCCCCGCCCCTCGGGCCGCCTGTCCCCGCCGGGCCAGGGCTTCTGGGCGCCCCGAGCGGCGCAGGGCGGAGGCGCGAGCCGCCGCCGGCGATCCTCTCTGTGATCTGTGGGCGGCTCATTTCACCACCCCCATTTCACAGATGCGAAAACTGAGGTTCCTGGAGGCCGTGGCTCAGACACAGGACATACTAGATGCAATGACATTGGAGGTCACTTTGCATTACAGGTCAGTTATTGCTAAGGGGAGGGTGTCTTGGAGGTTGGGCAGAGGGTGGGGGGGCGACTCCCAAATGCTGGGGCTTCCCTGACCTAAGGCTAACCTGCTGCCCAGGGAAACTCTTGCAGTCGCTCCACAGAGACCTTTGGGAGCCAAGGAGCAGCTGAATTTGGATGCGGGTGGGAGGGTATCAAGGACGGGGACGCTTGGAAAATTGAGACGGTCCACACAGATAGGTTCAGAGTGTGTGGACACTATAAACAATGATGGCTGCTTAGGGTGCCCTCAGCCACAGACCTGGGCTAGATACTTTGCACCATGTCACTAAATCCCGACACTGTGAGACCCTGGGACAGCTTTTCAATCTCCATGTGCCTCAGTTTCCTCCACCTGTACAATGGGAAAATTGGCATGTCCCTCATTGGGTGTTGAAGAAGATCAAGTAAGACATTTCCAGTTAAGGCACTGCACCTGGCCCCTGGCCTGTGAATGTCACCTATCTTTACTCTTATTATTACAGATAAGGAAGCAGAGGCAGAGAGATGAAAGGGCTGATCCTTGCCAGGATGTGATGACAAGGCCATTCAGCCCAGATCACTCTGAGCCAATGGTCTTTTCACCGTGCTTCTAAATTTGGGGCCTGAGCCTGACTGATGTGCTAATCCAGCATCTCTACAGCAAAGAACGTGTGTATTAGGTATGTTTTGTGCGTGTCTCTCAGGGGAGGGCTCTGTGGGGTTCCAGAAAAGGTGGGCCCTAATTGGGACTGGGGTCCCTGGAAGAGGAAGAGAACATGGCACCCTCTCCTTCTCTCTAAAAGCAGTGAATGGGGGCGGGGAAGGCATGGAGACAGAGGTGGTGCTGCCCACTGGTGCTCAGCCCCAGGGCACGTCCCAGAGGAGACGTCCACCCTGCAGCCCAGGCCAGTGGGTGTACAGCCCTTGTGATCTCTTCAAATGCCAGGTACTCCCTGGGGTCCAGGGTTTCCCTAGGGCTCTTCTAGCTGGGGACCCTCACAAGGAGCAGGGCCCTGCAGGGACTGGGCTGACTGTCCAGACAGTCTGACTGGAGGGAGCAGCCCCACCTCTCGCCACCAGGTGGGTGATGGAACTGGGGAGCCAACTGGGAACTGGCTGCAAGGCTGCTGGGTCTGATGCCGAGGACAAGAAGTGAGGGCAAGAACGGATGTCGAGCTGGATCCTACAGCCCAGGAATGCACACATTTCTGGGAGACTTCCAGACCAGAGCTTGGAAACCACTTTGCATGTGTGAGCACCTAAGCCTCACACCCCATCCCTGTGAGGTCCCAGGCTCCAATTTATGGGTTACTAAGCTCAGGCTCAAAGAGGACTGGAGACCTGTCCAGGGCTCTTGGGCCACAGAGTATCTGGAGAGGGAACTTGGATTCTGACTATGGAAGCCAGCTCTTGGTGAGACAGGGGAGAGGATGCCAGAGGAGGAGCGCTGGTTCTGAAAGTCAACCAGCATCCCACCCTGGGTACCACTTGTGGGTCCTTGGGCAACATAACCTCTCTGAACCTCATTGTCCAGATGAAGGTGACACATGTAAAATGGCATGTCAGCATGACTGCACATGGGCAGGGCGCTAAGGAAGCGGCAGGACTGTTTGGTGTCCTCCATGACCTCCCACCTCAACCTTTGTGCTTGCTATTTACTCCCCATTGGTGGAAAGTAGAAAGGGCCCTTTACACAGGTCAGTCACATTTAAAGGAGCCAATTTTTGCTTTGGTCATTGTATCACTTTTTTTTTAAGGCTTTTTTTTGTTTTGATGTGGACCATTTTTTTAGTCTTTATTGAATTTGTTACAATATTGC
>NW_021146784.1:0-25000 GCF_002837175.3 Physeter macrocephalus
CTTAGTTGCAGCACGTGGGATCTAGTTCCCTGACTATGGATCGAACCCGAGCCCCCTGCATTGGGAGCGTGGTGTCTTAACCGCTGGACCACCAGGGAAGTCCCTCTATTAACTTTTTAAGATAAAAATTGAGAAATTTAGCTTATACAAGCTGTTTTGGGGTACTCCCTAGCTCCCCCCAAATATATATTCACTCTCTTTTACCATAAGAGTCACCTTAGCAGTAAAAAAAATTTTTAAGAATATTAATATATTCCCTTCCACCCTGGCTTTGTTCAGAGTCTCATCATCTCTTGGCAGAACAACTTAACAGCCTCCTAACTGGGCCTCCGCCTCACATCTTGCTCCCCTCAGATCAGACTTTCACACTGCTGTCAGAATGAAACCACAGAACTGACATGTCACACTACAGGGCGAGTCCAAGCTAATTATTGTGCAAATAAGACCTTAGATAGCCCAGCCCCTGCCTATCTCATCTCCCTTTCCCCTTTATTCGTTTCTTTCATTCAACAAATATTACCAAGCAACTATTACGTGCAAACAAGGTCCCTAAACTAACACATATTAGCATCTAGCTAGGGAGACCAACATTCATTAATTAACCACACAAATAAACGTAAAATTCCAGACGGGGCAGGTGCTCTCTCAGTATAGGACAGGTGAGTCTCACCTTTCTGGGAAGCTAAGGCAGGCTTTCCTGAGAAAGCGACTATGGGGAGACCTGAAGGATCAGGTGAGGGTGAGGAAGAGCGTTTCAGGCAGAGGGAACAGTGTGTGAAAGGTTCTGTGACAGGACCACGGACAGGAGACGGAGGATGGAGAAAGAACCGGTGCGGCTGATGCAGAAAAAAAGACATGGGAGAAGGGTCCTCAGAAGCTGGAAATAGGGGCTTCCCTGGTGGCGCAGTGGTTGAGACTCCGCCTGCCAATGCAGGGGACACGGGTTTGAGCCCTGGTCCAGGAGGATCCCGCATGCCGTGGAGCAACTAAGCCCGTGTGCCACAACTACTGAGCCTGCGCTCTAGAGCCCTCAAGCCATAACTACTGAGCCCACGTGCCACAACTACTGAAGCCCGCGTGCCTAGAGCCCGCGAGCCACAACTACTGAGCCTGTGCTCTAGAGCCCGTGTGCCACAATTACTGAAGCCCATGTGCCTAGAGCCCGCGAGCCACAACTACTGAGCCTGCGCTCTAGAGTCCGTGTGCCACAATTACTGAAGCCCGCGTGCCTAGAGCCCGAGCTCCGCAACAAGGGAAGCCACCGCAATGAGAAGCCCGTGCACCGCAACAAAGAGAATGTTGCGCTCGCTGCAACTAGAGAAAGGCCCCGCACAGCAGCAAAGACCCAATGCAGCCAAAAATAAATAAATAATTTTTTTTTTTTAAAAAAAGAAGCTGGAAAGATAAAAACTTATCCAAAGCCTCACAAAGAGAAAGCAGTAATAAAACTTCAGTTCAAACCTGGGTAATCTGTCTCTGGAACCCTTCCCTTACAGCATATTTCCATCCACAAATTACAATCAAATGTCCACTATGTGCCAGGCAATGTGCTAGATGCTTCTGACACAACAGTGAGTCATTGATAAACAAAAACAAACAGAATCCATGTTCCCAAGGAGCTTACAATCCAGCAGAGGAGTCAATCATATAATCAAATAAGCAGCATAAAACTGTGGATGCCATCAATGTTACTAAAGCAAATGGTGCCATGGGAAGAGAATTTAATCTAGTTCAGAGTGGTCAGGCTTTTTTTGTCAAAGTAAACACCTACACTGAGATCTGAAAAATTAAATGTCAACTAGGCAAAAGAGGGAGCAGGGTGTTCTAAGCCAAGGGAACCCACGCGTGTCAGGTTCGGGAAGGAGGGAGCAGATCCAATGTGCGGACTGATGCCCAGTCTGCGCAGCCCAAGGCCAGCTTCCTCCATGTGTGACCGGGGCAGGAGCATGGGGCCCAACTCTCCACAGGGCCCCATGCTTAATGTGATACTCTGTGCTCACCATCCTGAAATTCTTAATCATTTTATCTCTGAACCTGTGTTTTGTAAGCGAAGCCCAATGGGACAATGGAGCGTGCATGCGAGTAGTGAGGACAGGCTGGTGGCCAGGCACACGTGCCTCGAAGCAGCCTGGGGCACCGGGTCAAGGTGGCTAGGGTGGGAGCTGGGCCCAAACAGGCAGCAGCACCCGGACCCATGGCGAGGCCAGCTTGCCTGTCCATCCCCAGAGCCCGTCCCTGAGGCACCTGCACAAACATTAACTCTCCAGCCTGAGCAGTGTGACAGGAACTCGGTAAACTTTCTCAGTAAACTACAAAACAAAAATGGACACATGGACACCACAATAAAGCATTTCAGGGAGTTATTAGAATTTTTCAAAAAGTTTGGTTCTTCTCTCTGGAGACTTCCCTGGTGGTGCAGTGGTTAAGACTCTGTGCTCTCAATGCAGGGGGCCCGGGTTCGATCCCTAGTCAGGGAACTAGATCCCACATGCCGCAACTAAGAGTTCACATGCCACAACTGAGGAGTTGGCGAGCTGCAACTAAGGAGCCCGCCTGCTGCAACTAAGACCCGGTGCAACCAAATAATAAACAAATATTTTAAAAAAAGAATCTCTGATTTTCAAACTGTTACAGCAAAGCAAACATCTACAGGTTTAGAAACAGAAATTAAATTCAGAGATTGTCACATTCAATGGAAAAGAATGCTATTTTAACATAAAGCTCTGTATGAACCATTTATTAATGAGGAAGACAATTTTATTTTTCCTACAACTGAAGATACAACCGCAGGATACATAAATGGGCGTTTTTAATTACATACAAATCATTAAGCTACTTGTGGTTTCTTGTATAACCTCTGCAAGTAACAAGAACTGTCACAGGAACATTAAAATATTCATAAATTTACACCTAAAATTAAATTCAAACTCACATGAAACTGATTTATGTGAAGAGTAAAATCTTTTTAGAAAAAATGTTCTGCAAGAATCATGAGCTATAAATGTACTACAGTTTACACTCGTAAATAATTATCATCTTCCGTCTGAATCCACAGGTTCCACATCTGCGGATTCAACCAACTACAGATGGAAAATATTTGGGGAAAAAATTCCAGAAAGTTCCAAAAAGCAGAACTTGAATTTGGGACTTCCCTGGAGGCCCAGTGGTTAAGACTCCACACTTCCACTGCGGGGGCACGGGTCTGATCCCTGGTCAGGGAACTAAGACCCCGCACGCCAGGCGGCACAGCCAAAAAATTAAAAAACAAACAAAAAAAACTATCACATGTTAGACCCACATTTCTTGAAAGTTCCATAATATTCCACTATACAGAAAACCACGGTTTATTTACCACAATTTCTTCCAACTAGACATTCACACTGTTTCAGTTCTTTGCTACAGCAAGGTATACAGACACTACAGTAAGTGCTTTTCCCATATGCGCAAGTATTTCAGGACTGAGGAGTTGGCGAGCTGCAACTAAGGAGCCCGCCTGCTGCAACTAAGACCCGGTGCAACCAAATAATAAACAAATATTTTAAAAAAAGAATCTCTGATTTTCAAACTGTTACAGCAAAGCAAACATCTACAGGTTTAGAAACAGAAATTAAATTCAGAGATTGTCACATTCAATGGAAAAGAATGCTATTTTAACATAAAGCTCTGTATGAACCATTTATTAATGAGGAAGACAATTTTATTTTTCCTACAACTGAAGATACAACCGCAGGATACATAAATGGGCGTTTTTAATTACATACAAATCATTAAGCTACTTGTGGTTTCTTGTATAACCTCTGCAAGTAACAAGAACTGTCACAGGAACATTAAAATATTCATAAATTTACACCTAAAATTAAATTCAAACTCACATGAAACTGATTTATGTGAAGAGTAAAATCTTTTTAGAAAAAATGTTCTGCAAGAATCATGAGCTATAAATGTACTACAGTTTACACTCGTAAATAATTATCATCTTCCGTCTGAATCCACAGGTTCCACATCTGCGGATTCAACCAACTACAGATGGAAAATATTTGGGGAAAAAATTCCAGAAAGTTCCAAAAAGCAGAACTTGAATTTGGGACTTCCCTGGAGGCCCAGTGGTTAAGACTCCACACTTCCACTGCGGGGGCACGGGTCTGATCCCTGGTCAGGGAACTAAGACCCCGCACGCCAGGCGGCACAGCCAAAAAATTAAAAAACAAACAAAAAAAACTATCACATGTTAGACCCACATTTCTTGAAAGTTCCATAATATTCCACTATACAGAAAACCACGGTTTATTTACCACAATTTCTTCCAACTAGACATTCACACTGTTTCAGTTCTTTGCTACAGCAAGGTATACAGACACTACAGTAAGTGCTTTTCCCATATGCGCAAGTATTTCAGGAGGCTGAATGAATGGGCAGAAGTGGAACAGCTGGGTCAAAGAGCATACAGACTTTCAAGGCTCCTGTAACACACCTCCAGACCATCTCCCAAACTTGCAGCCTGCTACGCGTCCACGAACGCTGTCCATCTCCATACATTCACAGCCTGAAACATCGTCTCAATCACAGGTCTGTTTCTGCACTATTCTAGTCCAACTTCCCATTCTTTTTCCACGCCAGCACCACAACCCTGCAATTACTGTAGTTCTGAATACATTTCAATAACTGGTACAAACTCCCCCAAACCCTCCTTTCTTCTTTTTCTTAAGGTTTTTTGTTACTGTCATGCAATATTCTTCCAGATAATATATATTTTCCAATTAATCAGTCAAGCTTTTCTCCCACCTCAAGACAGGGTGAGGAGGAAGAGGGACTTGTACCGATAGGACATTCAGTATAGAGACTGAGGAGGAAGGAACTGCCGCCTTACCCAGATGAACTCTTTGGATCGAGGAACACAACCTTCATTTAATTCAGATCTTCTTTTACATTCTTCAAATAAGCTGTCTAGTTTTTGTCACAAAAATGTTGTATATTTCTTATTAAACAGTGTCCTATAGTTTATTCCTCCCTCCAGTTTTCATTCTTAACAGAATGAGATTTTTTTCCATTTTTAGGCTGACCATTGCTGGCATAAAGGAAATCTTACAATTGGTTTATGTGCCTTATATCTGGCCACCTTACCAAACAACTATTGGTTCTAGTGATAGTTTTTTAGTTAATTTCCTTGGAGTTCTTCTTTCTGAATATCACCTGCAAATTATGATCTTTTTACTTTTCTTTCCAATATTTACTTATTTGGCTGCACTGGGTCTTTGTTGCGCTGCAGGATCTTCAGTTGCGGTATGTGGAATCTTTTCTTTTCTCTTTTGTAGTTGCAGCATGCAGGATCTTTAGTTACGGCGTGTGAACTCTTAGTTGCAGCATGTGGGATCTAGTTCCCTGACGAGGGATCGAACCCCGGGCCCCTGCGTTGGGAGCACGGAGTCTTAGCCACTGGACCACCAGGGAAGTCCCTTATTCCTTTTTCTTATCTTACTGTATCAGCTAGGCCCTCCCCTTCAGAAAGTGTTGAATAATAGTTTTATTAGAACTCCCTATTTTACTCTTAAGACTATCTCCATTTACTGGTGGTTTCAAATAATTATTTTTTATCATATATTTATCATTTCCTAGTTTATTGAATTTTTAATCATAAAATGCTGTTAAATTTTAATCAACTGCCTTTTAGGTATCTATGGATGATTTCAAACGTCTTTCACATTTCTTCTTTGGATCACTGGCTATGTTCCAGTTAGCTGAGTTCGACACAAATCCAACTGCAAAGTACAAATTTAATTAAACTGAATTTTAAATAAAAATTTCCCGTTACCTAGTTTTTTGAAAAAAAGAACTGTTAGTGCCGGTCTAATATCTAGCGCCACAGCAGAGACGAAAAGACAAGGTTGAAATAAATAAAAATGCTTACACGATACAATGAATCTTTTCAATACGAAAAGTAAATGCTATAAGCAAAATTATCAATTTTATGACGTGCACGCGCACACACACACAAAAAGCATTATACCTTATACATAGAAGGGGCTCAGGAAACACTAAATAAATGCTCAACTATTCCCCAAACACACTGCACTTGATTCTCTCAGACCTTCACACAAATACATCCCTCTACCTGGGACACCCCTATCCAACTGGGGAACTCCAATTTGTCCTTCACGTCTCAGCTTAAGGATCACCTAGGTTTTGAGAAGTCCTCTCTAGGTCCCATCTCAGCCTCAGATAGACGTCCCTCCTCTGTACTCTCACAGAGCAGCAGCATATGCTCCTATTATAACATCACCTAATACTTGCTAATAGTTTTGCCTTTCTTCCCCATTAGACTTTTGTTCTCCTTGAAAACAAAGGCCTGTTTCTCCCGTCTCCTCAGCATACACAGCATCATGCCCAGCACACATGTACTGAAAAAATGCTGCGGAATAAGTGAATCAAACAAGATGGTAAGAATTTTTCTACAGCACTACATTTTTGCAGATGCTTTTAAAATGTTAACCAAATTCCAAAATAAAAGCCATGAAAACCGATCATGAATCCCTCTCATTAAAGTTGCATTTAGATTTATTAAAATCCATTCCCTCTTTAAAACAAATATATAAAATTGCTTTCCTATGAAGTATCAATTAACATATATATGAAATTACTTTCCTATAAAGTATCAATTAACATATGTGCTCTGCATTATTTTATATTCTCACTGCTTACACTCGTTATGGACAACCGTTTATCCAAGGGAGCCAGGGGAGCAAAACCAAGGAAATTTAAGACAATAAACAAATCACTCTTTGGATTTATGGTTCAAACAAATGCAATATTAATAACAGAAGAATACTAGGTTTCTCCATTATGGTGTCTGTAAAATCCTAACACAACCTTTATTTTATATCTATTCACATAAAGGAGAAAATGGAAGTAAACTTCTTTAAAATTCATCCACAATGAAGTCAACAAAGGAAAGTGCAGGAGGATATGGATCACACCGTCTCATTTATGTAAAAAATACATTAGGGACTCCCCTGGTGATGCAGTGGTCAAGAATCCGCCTGCCACTGCAGGGGACACCGGTTTGAGCCCTGGTCCAGGAAGATCCTACATGCCACAGAGCAACTAAGCCCGTGCACCACAACTACTGAGCCTGCGCTCTAGAGCCCGCGAGCCACAACTATTGAGCCCGTGTGCCACAACGACTGAGCCCACGTGCCTAGAGCCCGTGCTCCGCAACAAGAGAAGCCACCGCAATGAGAAGCTCGCACACCGAAAGGAAGAGTAGCCCCTGCTCACCGCAACTAGAGAAAAGCCCGCGCACAGCAATGAGGACCCAATGCGGCCAAAAATAAATTAATTAATTAATTGATTACTTTTAAAAAGGACATATGTGTGCTCTTATATGCTCAGAGATCTTCAAGATGGATACCCAAGGAACAGTGACCTCTGAAGAGAGAAGATGGGAGCTTAGGGAGCCTTTACTTTCCCCATACACCTTTCTGCACAGCTTGAATTTCTTACTATTCAGAAATGCATTGGTAAGGTTTTTAAATCAAGGATAATATTTACAGTGTATCATTTATACGAAAAGCACTACATAATGTATATTGTAAAAGCACAGAAAATAAGGTCACAGTATATTCAAGCTTAATACAGATTGCTTAGGAAAGGGGACTGAGAGGGGAAAGGAGGGAGCGCTTTTTATTCTGTACCCTGTGTGTTGCTGACATACTGGAAAATAACATGTTCCAGTGTTACTGCCATAGTTTGTAAATGACATAAAATGTATCAGCAACACCAAAGTCTCAGGTCTGTAGCTGTAACCTGCTGTAAGTTCTTACAGTCAGAGATACTCTCTCACTCTCTCACTGCTGAGAAAGTCAGCACAGAAGTGTGGTCCACTTTACTTATTCTGTATGTATTTAATATCCTCTCAAAAACGCATGGTTAGGTATCTTAAGCAGAAGCCAACAACTGAAATCTTTTTGGAAAAGAAAATTTCAAGACCTATTTAAACAACGCTCCATTTGCACAGTTTTCAGAATAGATGGCGTCACGTGCATACTGTTACTAATTTACAAAAGCCCTTCCTCATTCTAGTTTGTTCACCTTCAAATTTATTTTCCAGCAAGTAACCTCACTGTCTTGAAACAGAAGACTAAGCAGTAATCACAAACATGTACAGAAAATACTCCCTATTACTACTTTGGCTGGCAGGGGAGGGGGAATCAGGCTTTATGTTGAGACTTCCATCTATAAATCCCATAAACATCTTTTTTACTCTAAAGGTCTAATATACTACTTTATTGGCAGCTTATCCAATAACCTAAAGAGGAAAGAATATAGGTGTTCACAGTGAAGCAACTGCAATAACCAAAAACACATTTTGAAATTTCCCATCAAGCAATAAAATGTAACATTTATAGTATTATAATATGTTGACTTTGAGAAGTAACATGGTTGAGTAAGTAAATTTTAAAAGAGTTCTGAAACGGGAGTCTGGTGATCTGGGTTCTGGATCACTCTTATCACAAATTTGTTCTGTGACCTACCTTTGGCAAGTCACTTCTACCTCTTTGAACCTCAGTTTCCCCATCCATAGAATGGAAAGCAAAACAAACTAGATTTTTTTTCAGGGTCTCTATTTCCTGAGAGAGGCTGATAAAAGCCATAAACCCTATTACCAAAAATGTATGTCTGCACCCAAAAATTTACTTACAATTTCCTTCTAATACCCATCGTGAACTCCCTAAGACCTCTACACTAGAAGATCCCCTGAGACTGTTTTACACACTAAATCTCCAAGCTGATTTTCATGAAAGAAATATATGGACTACCAAATGGAAAAATTAAGCAAAAATAATTGTGAAAGACATCACTAATTACTTTGAATCCCCAAACATATTAACAGCTAAAATACACAGCAGTTTTCTACAAACAAGATTTCCTCAAGGACTTCCCTGGCGGTCCAGTGGTTAGGATCCCACACTTCCACTGCAGGGGGCACAGGTTTGATCCCTGGCCGGGGAATTAGGATCTCACAAGCCGTGTGGTGCGGCGAAAAAAAAACAAAGCAAAACAAAACAAATTTCCTCAGATGGATATCCATCCAACCCACAGACCGATAAATGCTACGATCACCCGTTCTTTTTTTTTTAATCTTCTAATGTTAAGTAATTGAAGGAGATTTCACAATCTTAACTATCCCCAAATTAATTAATCTACCTGCTTTCTAGTCCCACTACCCCGCAGGCCAAGAACCACGGGCTGATAACAGACAAACCTGAGCTGGAGTCCCCACTCTACTACTTGCCTTGAAAATCTGGGTAAATTACTTAGCATCTACATGTTTCAGTCCCTTAGCCCATAAAATGGAAATGAAAGTAATAACTACCATAGTTACTGATGATTAAATACGGTAATATATGCAAAGTGCTTGCACAGCGCCTCACACACGGTGAGCACCCAATAAAATGTGAGCTATTATTATTAATTATAATAAAATGGAATGCAGCTTTCATACTGAAAAATCATGCAGTAAGCGCTACTCTTCCACATTTTTTAATAGTAAGTGGACACTTCCAAAAAGGAATTTCCTTTTTTTTTTTTCCAGCCGTGCTTCGAGGCTTGTGGGATCCTAGTTCCCTGACCAGGGATGGAACTCGGGCCCCCAGCAGTGGAAGCATGGAGTCGTAACCACTGGACCGCCAGGGAATTCCCAGGCATTTCCTATTTTTAATAACATTTTTTTCAATACTCTTCTCTCTGGAAAGATTTAAAAGTACGTAAATGGATACCTATACAACACATATGAGAGGTGGTAAGGGAGAGTAGAAAGAGAGCCAGTACTAGAGCCAGACAGATGCGAGTTCTAGACCTAATTCAGCCACTTAGTAATTACGTAACCTGGGTCACCTTAAGCTCTCTCTCAACCTTGTAAAGCGGCTGCAAGGATTAACAAAGTATGTAAAGCATCAAGCACAGCATCTGGCAGGTAATGTGCACTCAATTAACAGTATTTATTCCGATTCTTCTCAGCTACTCCCTTATAGGTGATAAAACTAGCTTTGCCGGGGTAGAGAGACAGTCCTAGCAAGCACAAATACTAATTAATACTCAGGCCAATGATGAAGGGCACATTTTTACCTTATCGACCTAAGAACTAAAGCAGTGTTTTGGGGGTCACATACTCCTTCCAAAGTCTAATGAAAATGGGGCCTCTAGCTCCTAGAAATTTTTCAGATATTTCAGGAAACGCTGTAAGTCAGAGATTTTAAGAACTTTGTATTAAGGGGGAATAGTAGCTAGTTTTTTCTGGACTTAACTTGCAAGAATCTGAAAACGTTCTCTAAGTCAGTTTTTGTGACAAAACGATTCACCTAACTTCGCTCATAAGACAGCAAGTAAATCCTGCTTTTAATTAGGCTTCTCAGTTTCATGAGCTAAATTTCATGAGCTACCTGGTGTCGTGTGTGAAAAGAAAACTTCAGAAAAGGAACTACAACCTATGCTAGAATTACTTCAAATATTTTAAAATGTGATGCTTGAACACATAACCCAAACACCGACCCAAAAGGGAAAAAAAGGTCCAAAAAGGTAACGAAGCTGGCTACATTCAATTCTTAGAAAGGCTGTGTCAATTTAAGGAATCAAATAAGCCTCTAACTTCCAAAGAGATCTACAAGCACGGAGGTCATGATTTACAAAAAACAAAACTGAGCCAGCAAATACAGTTTACTGAGTAACTAAATATGGTTTATCCTTACTTCTACTCCCTGCGTGGAAGGCTTTACCCTCTGACTCAGTCTCACCTCCTCCTTGAATAGGTAAATAACCTACTCACTAAATTGCTCTGTTCACTGTACTGTAAGTGGAAGAAAGAAGTCAACGAGAACCGTAGACCCAACTCTTCTCAACGCGCGACCCGCACGGAGCTCAGTACTAGACAAAGTTTTGCCCCAATGACCTTGGTCCCTAAGATTCCCCTCCCTCCCGCCCGCCACCCGCCGGTCCTTCCACGTGCGGCCGACTGCGGTTGCCCAGCCGTGGCTGCAGGCCGGAGAAAGCACTCGCGGACCCGAAGGCACGAGGGGAACAAGCGCTGCTAACAGCACCCGGGCCGGGCCAGCCCTCGGCCAGCACCCACTCCCCAGCGGCGCGCACAAGCCCCCGACCTCGCGCCCGCCTCTCCCCGACCCCGCGCGGGAGGGCTGGGGCGCAATAAGCCTCTTCGGCTCCCCACTCCGCGGCGCAGCGGGGGCGCCGGACACCCAGGGAAGGGACAGTCCGGCCAGGGGCACAGAGGCAGGCGCACAGCCGGAGGGAGAGTCCTGCGCCACGCCAGCCGCCCCCTCCAGCCCCGGGCTCCCGGGAGGCCGCGGCCGGCCGCCAGTCCGGCGAGCGCCAAGGCCGAGCACAGAAGGGCCACCGGAGGCAGCGGACGCGGGGCGCGGGGCCGCGGCCACTCACCATCAGAACTTTGGCCGCGTTCTCCAGCTGAGCGATCACTTCTGGGGGCCCCAGCGCCGCCGCCATCATGGTCTCTCTTCAATGACGCGCCATGCGCTGCATTCTGGGAGCGGGCGTCCGGCCGGCCAATCGCGCGGCGCCCCGGGCTCGCGCGCTCCCGCCGGAGCCGTCGCCGCCGCCGACGTCGACGCGGGGTCGCGGGGTTAGGGCTGTGGGCGGCCGGCTGGGCGCACCCCTGCCCTGGGCCGGTCCCCGCCCGCCCTCGGTCCCCCGACCCCCTCGCCCACCCGCCGCCCGTCCCTGGGGCGCCTCCGGCCCGAACGTATCCTCTGCGGCCGCGTCCCTTCCGGGGCAGGGCGGCCTGCGGGACTAGAAGTGTCTGCGACCCCGCGGAGCGCGCGTCCTCCCCGCTCGCGTCCCCCCCTCACACAGCCCCGAGCTGCGGGCACCGGACGGGGACGAGGCCGGAGCCCCCACGGCGGGCAGCCTAGCTTCCGGAGTCGGTGGAGCGCGCCGCCCCTGCTGTGCCGTGTAGGGACCTCGCAGCAGCGATGTTCGGTGTGGAGCCTGGAGGGAAGGTCCGTTAGGGGACCTCGGAACCCACCCTTCTTCCCCCCACTGTTTCAGCGCTCACACCAGCTCCAACTGCTGGAAACCTTGTTCTGTTATGAGCTGACACCTACTTACCATTGGTTTCTAGCTCTTGGTGCTGTTCTGCTTCCGGGGGCTGCACAGAAAGTCACGTTCATTTCAGTGTTCGTTAAGTTTCCTCTGTTGACGTCTTCCTTTATCTCTTCTTCCAGTGGTAAATAAGACATACTTTGGGGTTTTCCCTTTTTTATGTCCCTGCAACAGAATTGCATGATTAGCTCCATTGAAAAACGGGTTTCTTATATTGGGCATCTCCACAACTTGAAGTTGAGGAAGTGAATTAACAAGGCTTTTACTGCTTGAGAAACGAAGTACCTTTTATTTCGTTACAAAAGGGCAAAGTGAGTGCAGTGAATGGCCTTTTTTACTTTAAGAATTGTGTGAAACTAGGTGGTTAACATGTAGTAGGCATTCAATAAATACTTAACTAAGTACAGACGTCTGGACTTAACGATTTTCGACTTCTCGATGATGGTGTGAAAGCGTTACATATTCATTGGAAGCCGTGCTTCGATTTTTGATCTCTTCCGGGGCTGCGATATGCGGTCCCGATGCGCTGTCCGAATACCGTCCTGGGGCACAGCGCCCAGTCAGCCGCACAATCACGAGGGTGAACCACTGGTACCGTTACGACCATTCTGGTTTTTACTTTCAGTACGGTGTTCAACAAACTACATGAGACAGTCAACACTTTATTCTAAAACAGGCTCTGTGTTAGATGATTTTGCCCAACTGTGGGCTAATATTAAGTGTTCTAACCACGTTTAAGGCAGGGGAGGCTAAGCTGTGATGTTTGGTAGGTTTGATGTATTAAAAGCATTTTCACCTTAGGATGTTTTCAACTTACGATGGGTTTATTGGGACATAATCCCATCCTAAGTCAAGGAAGATCTTTATAAAGAGACCTACAAAAAGATTACAAAATGTCTCTACCCACTAAAAATAGTAATTACGGCAGTTCCATGATATATCTGCAAAAATGTAGACAAATGAATATTTTGTGACATTAAATGTTTGAGGCTTATAATGCTCCAGATTGGGCCCTGTGTTCCAAAGCATTTGTTTTGTGCAATTACATAAGAACTTTACGTCTAGACACTCTTTAAGAAAGAGGAAGAAGGAAAAGTATTAAATGTGAGGATGACTATGCTTCCTTTCAAACTAGCATTTTGAAGTTACATCTCCCATAATGGAGCCATGAATTTTAGGGCAGGGTTGTAGAATTTCACTGTCAGAAGATTCTAGAATTTACCCACTAGTTGAACCTCCCCTCCAATGCCTGACTCTTGTTATTTCTTGGTTTACTATGCAACAGTGGCGCTCTCCCTGGGGTGCGGGACGGGGTAAGGAGTAGTAGTCCAGCCTAGCCACAGGCTCTTCGTATCCTGAAGTAGAAGGGAAGAAAGTTGTGCAAATTCCAATAATTTCTCACTAGACACAAAAGAGAAATATTTATGGCCTAAGAATCTGCTCGAAGTGTTCCTGGAATCAAAAACATTTCACAAATATTACATCCCCTGTATTTTTAGGGTATGCCTTTAACACCTATGATGTCATGGGGTGCAAAATTATTCTTACTTATTCTTAACCAAAAGTGATTAGTTGAGTATATTATATATTTTTCCTTGGAAACATAGGTTTGGTTTGGGTTTGTTTGTTTTTGTCAAGTCATAAACATCTTGTCAATATAAACATACTGATGAAATACCTTAGAGCAGCAGTTCTCAAAGTGTGGCCTGGGGACACTTGTTAAGTCCCAGAATACCTAGTAGGTCCCTAAGATCCTATCAGAGGGTCTTGGGTCAAAAGAATTTTGACCCAATTTTGACCCAATGATAGCCAATTTTTGGCTATCATCGTATCAGTAATTACTTTAAATTGATTAAACTCCCCAATCAAAAGACATAGACTGGGGGCTTCCCTGGTGGCACAGTGGTTAAGAATCTGCCTGCCAGTGCAGGGGACACGGGTTCAAGCCCTGGTCTGGGAAGATCCCACATGCCGCGGAGCAACTTAGCCCATGCCCTACAACTACTGAGCCCGCGCTCTAGAGCCCACGAGGCACAGCTACTGGGCCCGCGTGCCACACTGCTGAGGCCTGTGCGGCTAGAGCCCGTGGCTCCACAACAGGAGAGGACACTGCAATGAGAAGCCCGCGCACCGCAACGAAGAGTAGCCCCCGCTCGCCACAACCAGAGAAAGCCCACGCACAGCAACGAAGACCCAACGCAGCCAAAAATAAATAGATAAAATAAATAAATTTATTTTTTAAAAAACTTTAAAAATAGACAGAGATTGGCTAAATGGATAAAAAACAGGATCAAACTATATGCTCCCTCTTACCACTTCTATTCAACATACTAATGGATGTGCTAGCCAGAGCAATTAGGCATGACAAAGAAATAAAAGGCAACGAAATTGGAAAGGAAGAAGTAAAATTATCTCTGTGCACAGATGATGTGATCGTATATCTAGAAAATCCTAAAGATTCCACAAAAATCTGTAAGAACTAATAAATGAATTCAGCAAAGTTGCAAGATACAAAATCAATTTTTAAAAATCAGTTGCATTTTTATATACCAACAACGAACCCTCAGAAAAGGAAATTAAGAAAATAATTTCACGCAAATCAAAACTACAGTGACGGGGCTTCCCTGGTGGCGCAGCGGTTGCGCGTCCGCCTGCCGATGCAGGGGAACCGGGTTCGCGCCCCGGTCTGGGAGGGTCCCGCATGCCGCGGAGCGGCTGGGCCCGTGGGCCATGGCCGCTGGGCCTGCGCGTCCGGAGCCTGTCCTCCGCGACAGGAGAGGCCGCGGCAGAGGGAGGCCCGCATACCACAAAAAAAAAAAAAAAAAAAAAAAAACTACAGTGAGGCCCTTACACGAATATAGATGAATTATGCAACAGAGTGAGAGATTATTCTATTTTACTTGAGAGACTCCATAGAAGAACAAAATCTCTCCTTTAGAAGGCATCTCTAAAGCCCAAATTAGATGCGAACACTTAATAATTCCTTTTGATATAGAAGACACCTGATCTAGAAAGTGTTAAGGGATCTTATAACCCAAAGTTCTGAAACCTTTCAAGGTAGCAGTATAGCACCGAAAGTACTATGGTATCAAATTTATAGGAACTTAATATATTTCCCCAGAAACAGAAACATGAGACCAAAAGGGAAATATGTCTTTAAAATAGTTCTCTTGTACAGAAAGTGTATTTCTGCACATATGATATGTCTGAAATGTTACTCTTTGGAGTTCTTAGATACTAAATACTTGATTAATATAGCACAGTTTTGATGTGTGTATATCAAAGTAATTGCAAAAAGTAGTCAGTGGCTTTATTCCTCCTGCTCTCACAACCTATCATCTTGAAATTTATTTCTGAACTACTTTAATTTTACAACATGAAATCAAGACTTTCTCATGCTGTTGAACCCTATTCAGCAGGGTGGCACCATAATTATAGAGTCTATTTATCTTTTTCTTTCTTTTTTAAATTTATATGATATGTAAAAACTTAGCAACTCTCCTACTAAGTAAAATGCTTCTAATCAATAACCAAATACAATATGCCATCTTCCTTATAAAGCTCAACATTATAAGACATCCATCCCATTAAAATTTTTTGAGATTGTGATAAAGACCTCTGTTTTTCCAGACAAATCTCTGGAATTGTCCCTACAACCCAACAACCTAAAGGCATGAGTTGTTCACAGATTCCCAAAGGCTTTAACCGAGCCTCCTGCTGCTGGGAGTCCTCCTGACGCCCTGGCCAGAGACTCCGACTAAGGAGTGACCATCTGAACGGCTGCTGTACCGTTCAAGAGTGCGTGATGTCACTGCATGGAAAGGCCACCCAAGAGCAGGGGCTTCCGGGCCGGGAAGATGGAAACTGCGGGCGCCTCGGGGCAAGACTGAGAAGGTGTCATGGAGAGGTGGCAGCAGGGGTGCTGCTGGACATCAGGGTCAGAGCCCGGGGCCCCGGCAAAGCTGAGGGTGGAGCCAGCAAGGGGATCGGAGGGGAGGGGAGGCCTGGGGCCAAGTTCCCCTCAAGCAGGCCTGATGGGGCTCTTAAATGACTTCAGAGGGCTGATATCCAAGGACAATACGGCCCGGCTTCTGCTCTGAGTCCCCAGGAACTGGGCCAGGAGGAGGCCCCCCGGGGACGCGGTTGGTTTGTCTGAACAGCAACTGCGACTCTGTCCCTGCCCCTGCCACAGGGGCTTGAGCCCTGCGACCCAGGATCTAACAGTGATGCCTGGGCTGCGTTTTGACAGAACAAGGGCTGATGGAGGCTATTCCTGCTGGATGTCCCTGGGAGTACCTCACAGAGGCCCAGAGGAGAGCAGTTAACTCCTCTCCTGACCTGACAGCTCAGCCAGCAGCCTGCTCAGTGGGGCCGTCAGTACTTGTTAGGAGTGTGAAGGAGGGCTTCCCTGGTGACACAGTGGTTGAGAATCTGCCTGCCAATGCAGGGGACACGGGTTGAAGCCCTGGTCCGGGAAGATCCCACATGCCACGGAGCAACTAAGCCCGCGAGCCACAACTACTGAGCCCGTGTGCCACAACGACTGAAGCCCGCGTGCCTAGAGCCCGTGCTCCACAACAAGAGAAGCCACTGCAATGAGAAGCCTGCGCACCGCAACCAAGAGTAGCCCCCGCTCACCGCAACCAGAGAAAGCCCATGCGCAGCAATGAAGACC
The DNA here is from genome assembly GCF_002837175.3 of Physeter macrocephalus. NCBI lineage: Eukaryota > Metazoa > Chordata > Mammalia > Artiodactyla > Physeteridae > Physeter > Physeter macrocephalus. Next base: position 16,802 of record NW_021146784.1, read on the forward strand.
CAACACAGCCAAAAATAAATAAATAAAATACATAAATTTATATTAAAAAAAAGATCGTGAAGGATCCAAAACAAAACTTTGAGGACCGCTGCACTGGTGAACGCACCCATCTGTTCCAGAGCGTCCTCCGATTTGTCTGGTAGGAAGGAACACGGCATTTGGCAAGTGCTGGCTTGCTTGCTTTTCTAACAACCTTGGCCAGTCTGGTCCCACGGTCCCCACGACTGCCACCCTCAGCTGGAGCCGCATCCCTGCCTCCTGTGATGACTGCAGTCCTGTGTACCCTCCAACAAAGCGCAAGCCCACCCCTTCTCAAAGACGGCCCCCGCCGGCTCGCCCGACTGTGTCCCCGCTCTGTTTACGTAAAAGGAAGAGTCATGTTTCAGGTAAAACTCTGTTCTTTCTGTAGCCTTAAAATAATCTTCTCTCCAAGTCTGAGGAAAGTAATGACTAGAGAACTTACTCATTGAATCAGCTAATCCCATCTGCTTCATACTGTTTGTCCTGCAAAAACCTTGTGACAAATTTATGTAGAGACTCCCATGGCTTTTAAAACATTCAAGCTTCCATTTGAAGGGTTCAGCAGGTGCCAGGTGGCGCTCAATATACACACGGAACACAGTGCTGCCCGATATATTTCTGTTAACTCAACGTGTAATGAACAAATAGTAGGTGCCCACAATGATTCAAGAACAGAGTAAGCCATGCCATTCCAGGGTCCCTTGACAATCGTCTAGTTTTTAAATTGTGGGGAGGAGGGGAGGGGAAGGACACATAATGAAGATTTGCCTTAACACAGAAATCTGCACAGTATTTATCACTTCTAAGTGATTGTGTAGGTTGAACAGCACCTTCCTAGCATATATAGCTAGAAAAAGAAATAAAGAAAACACCGCATGGATAAACAACAAGGTCCTACGATACGGCGCAGGGAACTATATCCAATCTCCTGAGATGAACCGTAATGGAAAAGACTATTTTTAAAAAATGTATATATATGTATAATTGAGTCACTTTGTTGTACAGCAGAAATTAGCACAACACTGTAATCAACTATACTTCAATTTTTTTAAAGTGTGAAAAGGAAACACTGCAATTTGCGCGTGGTTTAATAAGAATCCCTACTTCATCTCCGTGGAAAGGGCGCGCCAAGACATTTTGTGAGCCCTCACAGCGAGCACAAGTCTCAGTTGCAAAAGCATCCGGCTCCCCCTGCTGTCTGTTGGTTGAACTTGGATCTCAGAGAATCTATGGTACCTTCTGGACTAAAACTCTGTATAGGATTCAGGATAAATTATTACTGGAGTAGGCACAGGCGAGTCTATTCTGTATGTATACTCCAGAGTAAAGGAAATCAAACCACCAAACACATTTGCACAAGAGCATTTCTATATATATACTTAGGGTTATATTCAATAGTATCTCTGTTTTTGTTTCAGCTGTGATCATATAACCTCTTATTGCGAAGAAATGACTTGCAACATTGATTTGTCTCTATTTAGTACAAATTACATGGGCCAGAAGAGAAAGATTGAAAAAAAAATCTGCTCAACAAAATTCAGATGATCCCTGGAAGTTATTTGTGGAAGATCAGGGCAGAGTAGCCAAACCCCACCTGTGGAGTTCTAAAGCCTCTAGGTGTGAATCCCCACTTATCCAAACAACTAGCCACTTCAACAGAAAATCCCCAAGCTGCTGAGATGACGCCCTGGGGCCACTTCTGCCTTGAACTGAAGCCTTCATCTCCAGTTCATCAGCCCTTTAAGGTCACAATTCTGGGGGAAAAACAACTAATTTAATTAGGAAGGAAACCTGCAGCTGTATTTAGGGCAACAATTTTATTTTCTTTCCCTAGCTTTAAATTATTTTTCATTCCAAGTACTAAAGCCTCCTTGAAATCGCCAAGGTGGATTCTAGTTATTTCTCCTTAACTAAAGTAAATAATAATTTAAAAAATACTCATAGATCCACTTATAAAGTGCATTATCTTAGTTTCTATATTGTTCCTCTGTTAATATCTATATACCTAGTGTACTTCACCTACATTATTTTACTAGTTCCTAAGAACCCCAGATTAATTGGGAAAGACAGGTTTATTTGGAAAAAGGAATCCTTTATTTATTTATTTATTTTCGGTACGCGGGCCTCTCACTGCCGTGGCCTCTCCCGTTGCGGAGCACAGGCCTCGGACGCGCAGGCTCAGCGGCCACGGCTCACGGGCCCAGGCGCTCCGCGGCACGTGGGATCCTCCCGGACCGGGGCACGAACCCGCGTCCCCTGCAAAGGCAGGCGGACTCTCAACCACTGCGCCACCAGGGAAGCCCAATATTTTTATACAACAATCACTCTTTGGGTAAAAAAAGTGAAGTGATCCAAGAAAAAGCACGCTCTATGGGAACCACCTTTTCTTGAAGTCCAGATCATAGCTGATGTGTGAGTGTTTGGGACCCTGTGGGGCCTTCCCAGGACAGACAGACAGACACACACACACCCCACACACCCCCCACACACCCACCCACCCCATCCCCGCTATGCCCTCCACCTGCCTCTTGTCTGTAGAGAAACCTTTGCCTCATAGGTCTTCCCCGAGTTCCAAAGAATAAATTAATCAGAGAAGTGAGAAAATGCAGAAAGAAAGGAAAACAGTCAAGCAAGACAAAGCGATAATAGTTTAGCCATTAAACAAAGTCAAGGACCTTTAGTTCCTCCTCCAGGGCTGTAGATCATATTCTGAGGCATGTTCTTTGAGCTCTTTTGCAGATACTGAAACCTCCTCCGGGTGGGCGAAGTTAACTCCATGCTGCCCACAAGCACGGAGACCCCAGACCAATTGGAACCAGAAGGTTGATGATGCTGCCTCCCAATTACCTCACCACCAACCAATCAGAACAACGTCCACGAGCTGATCACGCCCTCCACAAGCCCCCTCCCTCCCCCTGTCTTTAAAAGGCCTTCCCTGAAAGCCATCGGCGAGTTTGGGTCTTTTGAGCATTGAGCTGCCTGTTCTCCTTGCTTGGTGCCTGCAATTAAACACAATAAACACGGCCTTTTCCTCACCACAACCTGGGGGCAGTGGATTGGCTTTACCACGCTGGGGCAAGCAGACCCAAGTTTGTTTTGGTAACATCTGTGCTGCAGGTTACCTGTCTGGACTAACTAGTAATATAATAAAAGGAAACCTACATGACTCTTCAGAACTCCACTCCTCACATGAACTCGGGGCTGCCAGCCAGTAACCTGTACTACCTCCTGCCAGCAGTGCGAGACCAAAGCCCTTCCAGATCAACCAGGATGCGGAACAAGGTCTCACGTGGAGACGTGAAGGACAGTCAGCAAAGGTCAATTATGAACATCAGGAAACCTGGATAAGAAAATGTCACACAGCGTTGATTTCTTCCTCAGACTTGGAAACAAACAATCCCGTTACCAGAAAATCAAGCAGCAGAAGTGACTTCTGCAGTGCTCACAGTCACGGATTGTCAGAGACAAACGTTTTAAGGTTTCTTTTATGAGGTAGGGAGAGTCTTCTCTTTATTTTTTCTCAAATAACCCTTTTAACCTAGAAGCTATGAGGGAAAAGCTCAGGATTAGTCTTCTGAGTCTAGCAGGTAAACATCTAATTTTAAAAAATGGATCTGACCTACTTTAGTTTAGAGGAGGAGAAGGTTCCAGTTAGCACGACAACCTTTCCCCTGATTGGGTGTTTCAAAATAATTAACACATTAATGTTGTAGAGACACCTAGAAAGCGGTGACATTTCAAAAGCTTAAAGATATTCACAAAGGACAGTCATGGAAAGAATAAATATAAATGACCAAAAAAGATACAAAAAAGTGTTTAACGAAACTAATATTCTAACAACTGCTATTTTTTTCCTATCAAATTGACACGTAGTTAAAGCTAATGCCCCGACTTTGCACAGAGGTAAGGCAGAGCAGGTCTGTGTCAGCGCAGCCCCTGAAGCCCTTACTGGGGGTGGGGTGGGGGGATGTGGATTCGGGTGCTTTTGCGGCCTTATCTCTAGGATTAAGTTCGTTAAGAAACACAAAGCTTAGAACAGCGCTTGACACAAAGTAAAAGTTAAACAAATGTTAGCTGCTATCACATGCATTAAGTATCTCTAGGACGGACCAAAACGCAGCATCTGCGGTTGCCTCCGTGGGTGGGGTGGGGTGCCCACGGCAGGTTCCCAAATTTTCTCACTTCGTGGGTTCTTAGCATCTCTCTCAGGGCTTCTATGACAAAAGGACTGCCTAGTAGTTCATTTATTAGGTAGTTCATTCCAAACAGTTTCGGAAGTGTCTGTGTCCTAAAAACCTAGTACCATCTGGGAAAAAAAATACAGTAAACTGAAAGAAAAATGCTATTTTAATTTCATTCTTAAGAAACCACAAGTGGGAGTGGGGCGTGTGTGCCCGTCGGGCACTGCACAACTCCTCAGCCCCTGGCACAAGATCCGACACTGCCACCACCTCTGTCTCCCATTCCACAGCAACTTTCACCAGGAGCTTGCTTTTTATCAAGGCACCTGTAAAACCCCAGCTTCACAAAGATGTATGTCATTGCGAGGAATGTAGTGTAGGTGCTGTGGAAACCGTGAGCCACCTTGGCTTGTAGGTAGAGTCTATCCAACCAACATCACTGTCTCCCTGAGAATCTGAAACCCCCCTCGTTGCCCCTGTGGGTGGGCGACACATGGGCACCTCGGCACACAGTTTGAGAACCACAGCGACACATCCTTTTATAACTTTCCAACCTGGGTGACTCAATCCATTGGAACAGCACATATTCATCTCCACCCTCACCTCCAAGAACTTTGTCCAAAATCAAACTACCGTTTCCCACTGGGTAGCCAGTCCCTTAGAGGCATCTTGGGCAGATGCTTTGACTTCTGATGCATTCTGCATAAGTGCTTTGGTGCCTGAAGTGGGAGTCGAGGAGGTGTGCATGAGCCCCCTTTTTCCTCCTTCCTGGCATCTCTGATGGAGAAAGAAAGAAGCGTGTGGGAGACCGAGGGTTCCTTCTGTGACCCCTGTCAGGTGCAGACCGAGATCTGAAGCTCATAAAACTGTATGAAAGGTTGGGGACCCTCAGGTAGTAACACAGAAATGGCTCACACAGGTGAGGGGCCTGGAGCTGGAACCTGACTCCTCATGGTAAGTCCCCCTCTCCTGCCGGTAACCCCCTTCCCTCGGGCTGACGCTGAGGGACCCGAGCCCTGCGGGTGGCCCTCCCCGCGCAGGGGCTGCACGGGTCCCAGGCTGGCCACTGGAGGGGCCGGAGGAGTGAGGCCCCGTGTCCAGGCTGCTGTTTGCCCTGGGACCCGATCTCCCACGTACCTTCTCGAGCTGACTCCCTGGGGTCCGCTTGTCACCCACAGCCTCCACTCCACCCAAGGGAGGGGTTGGCCCCAAGGCCAGCTGGGAGCTGCTCCCCTGCCCGCCCTGAACCTTCACCTCTGCCCAGCCTTCCTTCCCCCACTGGGGCGACACAGGGTTCCCGACGGGCAACAGCTCTGGCTGAGCCGATGTCCGTCCAGTGAAGAAGTCCCTGCTGCCAGGAGTGAGAGGGTCTGGAGGGCTGACTGGTGGCAAGTGGGCGGCCGCCCTGCATGCCTCAGGAAGCCCGGGTGCCCCAGGATCCCTGAATGGAACGTGGAGATCTTAACATCCTCCAGCCAAGCCTTTGGGCCTGGAATGAAGGCAAAGCCCACAGGAAACATCATGTCCTATATTTATTCAAAATACAGAAATGAGGGACTTCCCTGGTGGTCCAGTGGGTAAGACTCCGTGCTCCCAATGCAGGGGCCCCGGGTTTGATCCCTGGTCAGGGAACTAGATCCCACACATCGCAACTAAAGATACTGCGTGCCGCAACTAAGACCCGGAACAGCCAAATAAATAACATAAATAAATGTTTTTAACTAAGAGACTAAGAGAACCTTCACAAACGGTATTAGGAGCTAACGCTCCCACAGGGTGTAAGTTAGCACACCCCTTCCAGAAAATCCACTCGGAAATGTCTAAAGGGTATAATGAGAGACGAAGAAAAGGCTTGTGTACAAAGACATGCATTTTTTAAAAAGAGACTGTTTATTTTCTATCAACCTTACTTCTGTTTCCTGTGGAAGAACAGCTTGAGACGGCTCAGCGGTTGCTCCTCCTGCGGGGTGGCCTGGGCAGGGCGAGCAGCGCGCAGTCCCTGGCGGGGCGCCCTGGGCAGGCGCACAAAGCACCTGCCCCTCCAGACCAGACTGTGCTTCAGGGACTCGCACAGAGCGCCCACCCAGGAGCTGATGGAAGAGACGCACCCATCACGCGCAGCCGTCCAGGCTCAGGAGGAGAGAGGAACACATTTGCGGGGGGAGTGCTGAAGATTTGGGTTCTGGCCTTAAGGGGGCGTGTAAAGGTCTGCCGTGAAAGTAGAGAAACGGGCTTTTGCAGGGAGGGGACTCAACGTGGGACAGACGGGGTAGGGGAGGGGCCAACGGGAATCCATGTGTCATCACCCAAGGCCTGGGGCCTGGTCCAGGATGCTCGTCCAGAAGGGGCACCACCTCCTTGACCGTGAGGGCAGAGTCAAGAAGCTGAGGGGCTGCAGGCCGGGACCCATCGGGGCTGGAGGCCCCTCTTTGACCTCGCACGAGCCACCAGAGGAGACTGCCGGGCCTCAGCCAGCCCCCCACGGCGACCCGAGGCAGGCAGGGCCCTCCCTTGCAACGAATCGCGCCAAAGACAGGCCCGGCCAGCCGGGGGGGCCCCCTACCCCGCCCCGGGGCAGGCTGTTAAGACCGCCTCTCCCTCTGCACACCACCTCCCCAGGTGGGAACAAAGACAGGAAATCGAGACCGAAGGTGCATGGCCGCACGCACAGACACCGAGTTCACCCCTGGGTCTGCCTTTCTGAGCAGGCTGGGCTCATCGCCTTGCCTTAAAGAAACTGTCAGAAGGGTTACCACATCTTGGGGGAAGGAACACGCCCCTGGGATGAGTAAGTGCTGCAGCAACTGCCCTGCCGCTTGTGACGTCACCTTTACAAGTAAAATGTTATTATCTTCTCCATGCGTTACTGTCTTAGCCCAGGCTGGTCCTCAGGCAGCGTGGACAAACTTCGCAGACGAACACGATCCAGCACTTAAGTTCTACAGATAACAATGCAGTCTTGCCCGAGATTTAGAAGCGAAACGCCAGACAGCACTGCTATTAGCAAACCTGTACTACCTCCTGCTATACCAGTGGAGGGAAAAACCCTCGTGTGCTGTGAACTGTGAACTGTATGGAATTTTAGAGTGAAAAGTGCACTTAGACCCTAGAGCCCAGCCCCCATTTCTACCTTCTTACAATTAGGATGTAAAGGATCACGCTTTCACTGTAGAAAATTTAGAAATATACAGAAAATATGAGTCCATCGATTCAATGCTCGTCTCAGCCAGAAACACCCTCACACGCACGCACCCAGATCATGTTTCATCTGCACAGGCCATGGCCGGTCGAGCTGACACATAAAACTAACCACCACGGGGCTGTTTATTTTGAAGAATGCATGTCTCTTTTGAACAGAATCTTTGAGAAGGACACGAAGTCTGAAGCCTTGGCTGGGAGCACAGAGGTGACACGTGTTCGGTCTCTGAGGCAGGTCTCCCCGTCCTCGGTTTCCTCAGCTGAACAGTAAATTGCCAGTATTTGCCATCTTTCAGGTTTGTGACGAACTTTCTTTGTTTATTTATTTATTAAATTGTCTTCTCTTTATTTACTTATTTTTTTTTTACTTTTTGGCTGCTGCCTGCGGGATCTTAGTTCCCCAACCGGGGATCAAACCCACACCCCACGCATTGGAAGGCAAAGTCTTAACCACTGGACCACCAGGGAAGTCCCTCCCTGTGACAAATTTTAAATGAGATCATAGGCATGAAAATATTTGTAAGCTGAAAAGCATCATCCAGGGTAAACTGTTATTTTTGTGAGTGACCAACAAAAAGTATGCTCTTGTGATGGACAGTTCACTGTGAAGGCAGATTTGGAGAAGTTTCCTGACACAAAAAGGGATCAGCAGTTAGATTAATAGCTGAAAACTAGTTTTTCTATTTTGCGTAGATATTTGAGAAACTTTTAAAAAATATTCCATAAAAATCACTTCTCAGTGAATCACTTCTCAGCTGTACGCATTTACTAAAGCTGCTTTAGACTCCTTCCGTGCTCC